>NC_079439.1:27584889-27884889 GCF_903798145.1 Danio aesculapii | reverse complement strand
GATATAAATAAAACAATGGTTATTTAGAAAATATCATGGTTTTGACCTACTGTACTTCACAACAAATACATGTTAGGACTTTGACAAAAAATAATTACTCAAAGTTGGTGCCATAGAAACCTGTTTAACAGTGAGCAGGTAGCCATGAAAAACTGCTTCTCCTGCAAAAACACCTTGACTAATTATAACTTGAAGTGTTAATATTCAGCATGAAATTGTTTTATTGGATGTTTCTGATTCTTTTTTTTTTTTTAATTTTCTTGTTTTCAAAGGCTTGCTGATTAATCCACTGACCTAATGAAATCCCACTACACCATGGACGAACTTTGTGAGGTTTATTTTCTTCTGACATCATGGCAAGAATTGCAAATCAAAGCAAACAAAGCTAAAAAGTCCAATATTAAGCAATAGTAAACAGATTAGTCCTATTGCAACACCTGTTGTGTTGTGTTGTGTTGTGTTGCTGTTGTGATTGAGTAATACTCATTTTTTATCTGTTTTTCCAATTCTAAAATCATTATTTAAAGGTTCAAGACACCCTGAAGTATTTTTTAGCATCAGCTAAGACAACGTTAGAACCTGTTAGCTTTAATTGGGGAGAATACTTTGAGCTTTTGTCCGCTAATTTCATCTTCCGGGTTTAAAAACATTTTGGGGCGGGATCAAAATCAGTGATGTAGCACGAATCTGCTAGTGGAGTGATGACGCGTCGCTTTCTCATTATCATTCATAGAGGAGTTTTCTTATCCTATGAGAAGACCCTGCTTCGTAATTATTCATGAGAGCATGTGCTTTCCGAAAGCAAGGCAGACCTGCCAAGCTGTGACCCAATGACTGGATGAGACCGCGTCTGCGCACGGCATGGGTCATATGTGTTTGTTTTCGTGATCCACGGGGTTTGTTGCATGTTTTTCCATATGATTCTGTCAGGCCCAATACAGCAAAGCGTTGGTGTGCTGCAAGCATTTTTGTTGGGGAAGCTGTACAAGAATTGCAGAATGGCAGACTTTGTCTTTTATCAGTTGAGTTTGTTCCCATTCAGACACCTGGCCTATATCCATGCTACTGTGTTCGCCATATGTTTAAAATCCTCCAGATTACCGGCAGGGTTAATGGTTGGAATAGACAGGGAAAGAGACCTGCTACACTGCTATTCACTGTGTCTAAGTTCAGACCCGGGATTCAGGAGGAGAGAAGTCCTTCTCATTTATAGTGTTTATATAAACACGATTACCTTTATAATGATATTAAAAATTGTGGTTATACGAATAACAAATGTAACAGGACATTAAAAAACTTACTGTTTTTTCTTTGTATTTTAACTTTATAAACTAAAAAAACATGGGTCTCCTCACAGTTTTTGTCTCATTTTATAAGCCAACTGACCATTGTTCGCTGCCCTCTTTTTCCCTCTGCTCACACCGCTCCACACCCATCGTGAAACATTTTTTTTTATTCTGAGGTAGACTTAAACCGAAAGAGGGTGGTTTCATGGCCCTTTAACAGTATAATGGCATGTCATTTATTTTTATTTGACAAAGTTCAATCTGATTCATAAATGTGTTTTATTTATGCTTAGATGGTGGAAAAATACTCTAGAAAGCTCCAGCAACACTGCTTTTTTTTTCCTGCAGTCACTTAACATTGAAGAATTTTCAATTCTTTCCATCTCATTTCTTACTTTGCAAGTAATAGCATGATTTATTTTAAAAATAAACCTCCTCAAAAAGTTTCCATGTGCTGTAAAATGCCTATTAATAAAATATAAAAAAAAAAAAAAATAAACATCTGAACTAATGTTCTAGCTTGAACTTAGTTAAGAAGACATGTTTTATGAAAAAATATACTTTAAAAACATTATCTGAAGGCTTGTTTTCAAATCCAGTGAAAGTTCAGAATGGCTAATAAACACAAATCCAACTCACACATCCAATCTTTTTTTAAAAGTTGGAGTCTTTAAAAAGATTAAAAAACAGATTCTGCAAGGTGTATAACCCTTAAATCCTTTATTTAATGATGAAATCACCTTTCCATGTGTTCAACAGAAAAAAAAGAAATAAGGTCCTGGGAAACTGGTGCAAAGTGTTAATAATAAAAATGAAAGTTGCTACTCCTGGTGAAGCCTGTGGCTGTTTTTTTTCCCTCCTTTACATAATAAATGTCCTGTGCCTCAGAGCACACAGATGAAACACAATAACAAACACTGTCATGCTGTCTTGGTTCGGAGGTGGATGCCTGATGCTTGGGAACACAATCTTGTGAAGCAATTCTGGGAGGTAATTTTACCAAATCATTTTGATAACAGACTTTGGGTCAGGCATTTCAGAATGATTAAAGGGGACATATCACGAAAATCTGACTTTTTCTAGGTTTAAGTGCGATAATTGAGTCCCAAGTGCATCTACCACCTCATAAAATGTGAAAAAGGACAACGCAGTAGCTTTGTTTTGTTAAACCTTTCTCTACACTCAATTAGAAAAGTAAGTCTTTCAGATATCACTTCCCTAGTGATGTAGGAACAAGGTCTTGCATATTAAGCTGACTAGGGCTGTCACGATATCTATTTTTTTGCTGGGCGATATATTGTATCCAAATTAATTATGATAAACATTATTGCCACTTTATAACTTTTATCAATTATAAAAAATATAACAATTTTATGACATAATAGTGTAATAAGTTTCAAAGAACAAGAAACATTTTATTTTTCTAGAATCTAGACATTTAAAATTGGAACATGAAAAATATCTCAAAACAAATAAACAATAGTAAATAAAAAACGATGTAAACAAAACAGTGTAAAACAGAATAACATGTTTAAGTCAAAAGTCAAAAACTCTTTTACAGGCCATTTGTTAATAATTAGGCAGATTCCAAGACAGGACTGTTTGTTAAAGATTTGCAGCATATTTTTTTATGCTGGTTTTTCGGCTGCATCTCTTTAGCTATATATTGACGCTGTCTGTGAGTGTGCGCCATTTCGCTCTGTCACTTTTATATTTGCACAGTGTAAATGCATCCATTACAGTTAACTATCTGGAAGACCCCCCTCTAGTACCAACTGCGATTGTTGTTGATGGTGAAAAAATGGGTAGGGTGGTTATGTTTAAGGTATGATTTAAGGTTAGTAGTGTTGACTTTTTTCATTGCCACTGTTTTGAAACAAATTCGACATGTCAGCTCGTTCATATTAATGAGCTCTCCTTTCTTATTCGGCTGTTCCCACAGCGACCTTTTTATCGTAACTGACTGTTGTTCCTAAACACAAATCAGTGAGTTCACATCTTGTCTTCTTCACCTCCACTATCTGTTCTCTCTTGCACTCGCAAGCATTTGCAGAGATCCTGAATAAGCCCCACCTTTCACAGAAAGCAGAATGCAGCACATTCGACAAAAAGTTTTGCTTATTGTAGCCTAATCATCATCATCTTAAATTTCTATATATATAGACAATATATAGAACCTCCAAAATTGAACCCCCAATATATTGACTATCGCAACAGGCCTAACAAGCTGACATTAATTTTGTTCTTTCTGGAGTGTCAGAATAGAATATAAAGGCTCCGCCCTCTCCTGAAAGCTCATTTGCATTTGTATTTTTGCTCACACCCAAATAGGGAAGCTTTATAAGCTACAATAAATAATCAGTAGGCTGTTTTGTACTGAAACTTCACAGACAAATTATTCATTCATTCATTCATTTTCTTTTCAGCGTAGTCCCTTTATTAATCCAGGATCACCACAGCGGAATAAACTGCCAATTTATCCAGCACATGTTTTGCGCAGCGGATGCCCTTCCAGCCGCAACCCATTTCAGGGAAACATCGATACACACTCATTCACACTCATACACTCTGATCAATTTACCCTACCCAATTCACCTGTACCGCATGTCTTTGCACTTTGGGGAAAACCTGAGCACCCGGTGGAAACCCATGCGAATGCGTGGAGAACATGCAAACTCCACACAGAAATGCCAACTGACCCAGCAGAGGCTTGAACCAGCGACCTTCTTGCTGTGAGGTGGCAGCACTTCCTACTGTGCCACCGCGTCGCCCCAGAAAAATTATGACATCATATATTTTATTTACATATTCCTCTCCTTTAAAACATTTGTGGTGGTGTGCAATAGGACTGATCCAAATTTGGTCAAGTTCCGCAATCACAGGATCTGTTGAGGCAAAGTCATATAAGATTTTATGTTGAGCTTTGGAGAATTTTCTTTTTACTAAATGGGCTTCCATCTTAGTTTATGTGTATGTTTTGTTAATAGATTTAAAACTTGAGACTTCCAGTGGCGCTATGACCAAATAAGCAGCATAAAACTGAGCTCCGTCAAAATCTTAAAAGTTAAGTGGTAACTATAATTTCTAGATTTAAAACTTTAATGTGCATTTTAAGATTAATGCGCAACTCGACATTTCAATTCAATTCATTTCACCTTTATTTGTAGAGAGCTTTTACAATGTAGATTGTGTCAAAGCAGCTTCACATAGAAGATCATAGTAAATTGAAACAGTGTCAGTTCAGTTTTCAGTGTTCAAGTTCAGTTCAGTTTAGCTCAGATCAGTGTGGTTTAATAATCACTACTGAGAGTCCAAACACTGAAGAGCAAATCCAACGATGCGCAGCTCTACAGATCCCGAACCATGCAAGCCAGTGGCAACATAGATTGACATTTCTATCTATCGTTTTATTTTTTTATGAAACATCCTGTTCAACAACAGAACTTGCATGGCACTCTGTTATTTTATATTTTATCTTGGTGTCAGTCTATTGGATTACTTAATATAAGAATTTGTGATCAGCACTCACAAGAGAAGTCTTCTTATTTCGTTTAATTTGACATTCATTGCTGTGAAAATTTTAGTTTCATTACTGTGAAAAAACATTTTGGCTCAAAGCCTTCCTCAGTGTGCAAAGCAATTCAGTCCCTCCATCCACTTTTTAAATCACTGGTTATATTGACTCCACTTTCATTAGCGATGTTTACCAAAATCAAAAACTCTTTTAATTATTTTCATTTCAATACTAGACAATTGTCATGTACATCAATATAACACAGAACACCACATCCACCAAACGCTATCGCACAATAATAAGAGCACAACCAAAACAAGAATCATCCAGCATCATACAGTATACTCTATACCCTCACCGGCCACTTTATATGGTACACCTTACTAGAACTGACTTGTCTTGGACCCCCTTTTACCTTCAGAACTGCCTTAATCCTTCATGGCATAGATTTAACAAGGTACTGGAAATATTCCTCTGAGATTTTAGTTCATATTGACATGATAGCATCACACAGTTGCTGCAGATTTGTCGGCTGCACATCCATGATCGAATCTCCCGTACCACCACATCTCAATCCAATAAGGCACCTTTAGGATCTGATGACTGTGAAGGCCATTTGAGTACAGTGAACTCATTTTTATGTTCAAGAAACCAGTCTGAGATGATTCACTTGATGACATGGTGCATTATCCTGCTGGAAGTAACCATCAGAAGATGGGTACACTATGGTCATAAAGGGATGGACATGGTCAGCAACAATACGCAGGTAGGCTGTGGCGTTGACATGATGCTCAGTTGGTACTAATGGGCACAAAGCGTGCCAAGAAAATATCCCCTACACCATTACACCAACACCAGCAGCCTGAACCATTGATGCAAGGCAGGATGGTTCCATGCTTTTATGTTGTTGATGCCAAATTCTGACCCTACCATCCGAATGTTGCAGCAGAAATTGAGACTCATCAGACCAGGCAACATTATCCCAATCTTCTATTGTACACTTTTGGTGAGCCTGTGCAAATTGTAGCCTCAGTTTCCTGTTCCTTAGCTGACAGGAGTGGCACCCGGTGTGTTCTTCTGCTGCTGTAGCCCATCCATCTTAAGGTGGTTATTTGAGTTACTGTTGCCTTTCTATCAGCTGGAACCAGTCTGGCCATTGTCCTCTGACCTCTGGCATCAACAAGAACAGAACTGGCGCTCACTGCATTTTTTTTGTGTAAATCCTAGAGATGGTTGTGCATGAAAATCCCAGTAGATCAGCAGTTTCTGAAATACTCAAACCTGCCCATCTGGCACCAACAACTACGCTACGTTCAAAGTCACTTAAATCACCATTCTTTCTAGGTCAAATGCATTGAGTTGCTGCCAAGTGATTGGCTGATTAGAAAATTGCGTTAATAAGCAGTTGGACAAGTGTACCTAATAAAGTGGCAATAGATAAAAATAAAAATAATAGACTACATGGCACAATAATATTACCATGACCAAAACAAGAATCATGTAAAAACCATCATTACAAAAATCTACAATTTAAGCAGAAATAGCAGAGTAGAGTTTAAGCAGAGTAGTGTTTATACAGTAGCTTGTTTATCCCATTTCCTTTTGCTGTAGCTCCCCATCCCCCAAGCCTTTTATCTAAGCATAACCCCCCAGACAGCAAACAAGTGTGCTTTGAGTGTGGTATGTAGTGACCCAGATAACCGCGTCCTCCACTGGAGTGCGATTGATATTCTCCATGCCCCCGGAGCTGCCGGGTCAGTGTACCACCACCACCAAACATATCGCTGAGGCCAGTGGAGATAAAAGTTCAACCGGGATGGTCAGATACTGTCTAATGGAGTCTGTATTAATGCACATTACTTCATGGAGAGCACTGTAAAATGAATGCATGTCCTGTGAATTAGCAATTGAAATGACTGAATAGTGATGCCAATAGTGAGAAATGAGCCCTAGGTATGATTATATGTAATGGAGATGTACATTGCTTGAACGCTAATGGCATTCATGATTGATCGAGCCACTTAATTTCGGCTTCGATATGAGATGCATAGCTGGATGAATAAATGAGTGAGAGTGATAAAGGGCTGCTGCTTGCGCTCATGTATCAAGGATAAAATATTAATAACTGTTAGTTCAGTTCCCCTGCTGTTTTCACAAAGAAGTTAATCTAGTTTAGAATTTTTTATTTATTTTTTTTAAGTTTCATGGCAATTTAGTTTTATCGGTAAACGAACTCAACACATTTAAGTCTGTGGAAATGTTTATTTTGCTAGCGCACATTGTAATTCTGTAGGTGAACAGTTAATTAGTGCAAGTTTAACCACTGAAAAAAGATGTTTGTTTTGGTAATCTTTAATCAAAGACGATTCGCTATATAAATACACATTACATTACATAAAGAGCTAAAAAAAACTACTTTGAAAACAAAACCAATCGAAATAAAACACCTCAAGTCAAAAATACAGCAAATATTATCAACTGAAATATTTATTTATTAACTTAAATTCTCAGAAGCTAAATGTAAAAAAAAACAGTTTTATAATATTCATTAACTAAAGAAGATCAGTTGATAATTACAAGTTATAAAAGTAAAGCCTTCCAAACCTTTCCACGTCTATGTCTGCATAATTTACATGTTGAAATTCTAATTATTCAAATATATTCATCAGGAGTTCATTTGATATGCATTGTGGCAATGCTGAGAAAACACTCCTTAAGAATGATCTGACATCTGTAAATACAGCATTCCATTTTGAGAGTAACCAACTGTATCATATCATACAAAATGAACTGTAATCTGATAAACATTTAAAAATGATCTATAATCTTACGAAGTATGTAACTGTTATAATCTGATTATGCAATCCAGATTATATATAATTAATTACTACCAAACACTGTGCACAATGCCAGAAAGGTTACTTTTAAAATGTTTTTAACTACAAATTGCAAAATACATGCTTTAAAAAGTAATTCGTAATGTATTTCTTTAGATTGCTCAGGCTTAGTAACTTAATCGAAATACTCTAGAGTACTTGAAATACTTAAGTTTCTGTGATATTTAATGCTGCATTAGAAGCTTTAAATTAAATCCAAACATATCAAACATATTGTAAAATCAGCCAAAACAACTGGCGCAGTTCTCCAAATTAAATGTTTTTTTTTAATGAATGGGCTAAACTTTAAGTGATTACTTTAGAGATACAGTAATCCTCTCTATGGAGAAACTAACAGCAAAAAAAAAAAAAAAAAAAAGAATCAATAAGTCAATATTGACAGTGAATCGATCAGAGCAAGCAAGTCAATATTAACAACTACATTCTTAGGTAATGTTGTGACATTTTAATGTATTTTAACAAGCACAGTTCGCTAATGTTTTTTATTAAACGAATTCTGAAGTTTCCATGATACCAATATTGTGCATGTTCATTATCATGTTATATTGAAATACCGAATATCAGCATCATCTGTTCATGAGGAATCGGATCATGAACTCGTATTACCGCGCCAACATTTCTCACAAGTTCCTTTCAAGTTCATGTGTAAAACACACAAAGCTATCATTTGACTTTATAATTATTTATATCATGTATGATTCATATAGATCTGTTAACTGAATGCAAAGTGAATTTCACCACTGACTTTGTTGTCCATTTTTTCGTGTCTTGATTATAAGCACTATCACTATGAACTGTTAAAAGACTGCAGGTTTTTTCGTTGTTGTTGTTAATTTAAACAAAGAATTGGTTGTACAATTATAACAATTACTTATATTTTGAAGAATTATTAACCCAGTCAGAGCGGTGGCTCAGTGGTTAGCACTGTCACCTCACAGCAAGAAGGTCACCATTTCGAGTCCAGGCTGGGCCAGTTGGCATTTCTGTGTGGAGTTTGCATGTTCTCCCTGTGTACACGTGGCTTTCCTCTGAGTGCTCTGGTTCCCCCCACAGTTCAAAGACATGAGCTATAGGTGAATTGAATAAACTAAATTGTCTTTAGTGTATGAGAGTGTGTATATGAGACAGTGTATAGGTGTTTTCCAATACAGGGTTAAATGAATTATTAGCCCTTCTTTTTCTTTGAAAAATATTTCCCAAATGATGTTTAACAGAGCAATTTTTCACAATATTTACTATAATATTTTTTCTTCTGGAGAAAGTCTTATTTCTTTTATTTCGGCTAGGATAAAAGCAGGTTTTAATTTTTTAAGACCATTTTAAGGTCAATTTATTAGTCTCCTTATTTCGATTGGCTACAGAATAAATCATTGTTATATAATGACTTCCCTAATTACCCTAACTTGCCTAATTAACCTAGTTAAGCCTTTAAATCGCACTTTACTCTGAATACTAGTATCTTACAAAATAACTAGTAAAATATTACATACTGTCATCATAGCAAAGATAAAAATTAAGGACAAAAATATACAGGGGGCTAATAAGTCTGACCTCAACTGTATGTATATAATGTGAACATCTATATGTACTGCACACTTCAGTGATTGCCTGAAAAAAAAAATCAGACTCCTTTTTCGAGTATCTGATGAGTCAGACGTATAATAAAGTGTATTATCCTCATGTCTTTCTCCACATAAAGACCCTAGCAACTCTCCACTATCTGAGACAAAAATCCCTTGTAGCCATTGCGTGAAATAATCTTGATGCAATATTAATGTTCCATACCTCCATTCTCTTTCAACTTCCCCTTTTCTGAGCTTTTGGCTTCAAAGCCTGTTGTCCCTCATCACAGTCACACAGAGCTGGTGTGGAAATACAGTTTGAAACTCCTGGTAGAAATCCAGGGCCGGGCAGTGAACATGAATACTTTATCTGCCTATTTCAAGGCTTTGAAGGTAGAGTGGACCCACACTAGCATATTTTGGGGATTTAATGCTGAAGCATACATAATTATATATATAGCGTCCATATATCAGGATAGTTCAGATGAGTAGTAGGATATAACGTTGCTTCTGTAAGTCAAGTTGCTGCTTCCTATCTTTTCAGACTTATTTCTCATTGGATAGACTCTATATGGTGCAGCATGAGGTAATTGCATCGCAGCCATCTGCAGATAAGGTAAAATGTATTATTTATTAAAGACACCTTTTCTTTTGAACATTTTTTTGGGGGGAGAAGAGGAATTTCATTATCACACTCCACTCTTGAACATTTCTCTGGGTAGAAAGGTAGAGCTCTAATAATTGAATGTGAAAGTATGCCTTGAATTACATCTGAGCCTGCTATAAAGGGGATTTTTTAATAAAGGAAAAGAGTTTAGACTTTAGTTATGCGAAGAGAGGAGAAAGTGGCCTCTGCGTGTTTGTTCCTTTGTTATGTAGAAAAGTGTAAGCTGTCTGGCTTTGCTCAATTCAAAACATTCTTTAAGTAATTCTTTATTAACCAGAAAACTGGTCCTCGGTTGTTTTGGAAATGGTATTTTCTGCAGTTTTGATGTACAAGATTGTATTTCAGTTATATGGGGCCCTATCATATACCTGGCCCTATCATACACACGTCTTGTGTTTGGCGCGATGTGTTGCTATTTTCAGACCAGCTCGACTCTAATTTTACATAGCAAATCCATTTGTGGCACTTTGTACACTCATGGGTGTGCTGGTCTGTAAAGGAGGTGTGTTAAGACACATTGTTGGTACGTTGCTATTTTGACCAAAACTAAAAGCTGGTCTAAAGTTCAGCACAGAGCATGTTAGTTATGCGGCTATGTGGGTCCAAATGCTTAGACATAGCTTTATAGCCACAGGATATACAGCAGTACACAAATATCTTTACATATTAAAAAATAAAAGGATTAAAATGCTGCAAAAATTATTATTTTCTACATAAATATAAAAAACCACTGCCTCCATGCCTTCTTCATGTCAAGGGGGCTTTTTTAGGTTATTCATGACAGTGGGTGTTTGTATAATGTTATTATTATATTTGTGAGTATTATTTATTATATGCATATTTATATTTGTTTTAATAAAAACAAGTTTAGATTTGTCCACCTGTCAGGTTTTGGACACATAAGAATAGGACGTGTGTTTGGATTTAACTCAGCTTTTTGAGCACATGTCATTATTATTGTTCATTTATTCGTTTGCTGGAAATTAGAACTGAATTTAGAAACAGTTTTGAAACAAATCTTTGTACTTAACAAATGAAATTAAATATCTAGGCTAATGGATGTCTTCAGTGGAGTGCGTACAACACCGTTTTCTTACTCCATGAAAGTAAATGAGTAAAGTAAAGAGTAAAATGTAAGGTAAAGAGAAGGTAAAGAGGCTGTCTGGAAAAGACTTGTTCTTTATCCTAGCGCTGCAGATGGTCTGTTTAACTGTTTTCTTGATAGTAAAGAGTTTTTTCACTTACAAAGTCTACCATGTAAATAGCAAATACACCATAGCGTGATGCAATTGAATCTTAAAGGGAATGGCAGTTGCAGCTCTGATTGTTTTAATGCACATGCTCAAAACACACCCATAACTCATTAAGAGAATAATCACCACCTTGTTAGATCGTAGAACATTTTTTTTCCATCCTTAAAATAGCAAAAGCGGATTCATACATGCCCTGATTGCTTTTGCACCATGTGTAAAAATTGCCTTTAAAGCGACCCGAATGAAGAATGAAGAACATTCCCAATCAAAACTAGCTTTTGCAGTATATTAACATTATACAATTAATATTTTATTTACAGTAGTACATAAAATAAATAGTTCAGTCGTTATATTTACAGTAGGAAATTTACAAAATATCTTCATGAAACATAGTCACAAAAGAAAAATGAGTAATTTTAACAAACTTGCCAAAATGCAACATAAAAGACACAAGGTTTTGTGATCCAAGGTTATAAATTCTATGTGGTTTTGGCCCTGAACACTTTCCATATATGACAGACACCCTAGTCTATGAAATGTGTGTGAGAGATGAATACATACATGAATTGCAAGTGAGTGCCTGTTTTGCTTTGTAAGAATTTCTGTGTGACATAAGTTCTCATTCATATACCTTGAGTTTTCAGACCAAAAGTCACACTTTCACTTCATGAGTGTAATTACATTTTACAGCAACTTGAAATAACCTTGATATAAAACTTATAAAACCTTGATATAACCATATTATATATATATATATATATATATATATATATATATATATATATATATATATATATATATATATATATATATATATATATATATATATATATATATATATATATATATATGTATGTATGTATATATATATATATATATATATATATATATATATATATATATATATATATATATGTATGTATAGTCCACATTAAAATGGCTATGTATTTATTTACTCAAACCGGTTTTGTCACTATTTAAGTAAATTTTTTTAAATCTACCAAAATCACAATGACAAAATGATTATGACCTCCTAAAATAAATGAGCTATAATATTTTTTTAAAATTTTTTTTAAATCTACATTATTATATAGGACCTAAAATCTAGAGCTGTTTGCAAGAGCTTGTCTAAAGTTTACCTCAAATAGAACTGTGCACTACAACTAATGTTCTGTAGCTGAATTAAAATGAAATGAAATTGCTGTTAGTTCCAGACCTCCCAGACATTTAATGTGCTAATACAAGCGCACCTGTAATGTCTAAGCATGCAAGTAATAATCTCCAGTGGTTAATTCATTAACACCATGACAAAGACCCGCAGGCTGCTTTTCAAACCTCATTCCCTGTTTGTTTCTTTTTTCTCTATTTCCCCCTCCTTCTCTTTTTCACTCTGTCTCTGCTTTATTTTCTTTTAATCAGCTTCTGAATTGTTTTTATTCAGGTTTTTATCTGTCCATCTGTTTGTCTATCTATCCATCCGTCCGTCCGTGCGTCCATCCTTCCATCCATCAATCTATTTATCCATAATCTATCCATCCATCCATACATCCATCCGTACATCAGTACATCCATACATCCATTCATGCGTCTGTATATCCGTCCATCTGTATACCCATCCATCCGTCCGTCCTTCCATCCATCCATTGATCCATCTGTTCATCCGTCCATCCGTCCGTCCATCTGACCATCCATCCATCCATCCATCCATCTGTACATTCACCGATCCATCCATCAATCTGTACCCCCGTCCTTACATTCATCGTCCATCAATCCATCTGTCTGTCCATCCATCCATCAATCCGTACATCTACCATCCATCCATCCATCCATGCATCCATCCATCTGTACATCCATCCTTACATCCATCCATCCATCCATCCATCCATCCATCTGTACATCCATTCTTACATCCATACATCCATTGATCCATCTGTCTGTGCATCCATGCATCCATTGATCCATCCATCTGTACATTCATCAATCTATTTATCCATAATCATTCCATCCATCCATACATCCATTCATCCATCTGTACATCCGTCTATCTGTACATTCATCCATCCAACCAGTACATCCGTCTTTACATCCATCCATCCATCCATCCATCCATCCATCCATCCATCCATCCATCCATCCATCCATCCATCCATCCATCCATCCATCCATCCATCCATCCATCCATCCATCCATCTGTACATCCGTCTATCTGTACATTCATCCATCCAACCAGTAAATCCATCTTTACATCCATCTTTACATCCATCCATCTATTGATCCATCCGTCCATCTGTTTGTCCGTCCATCCATCCATCCATCCATCCATCCATCCATCCATCCATCTATCCATTCATCTGTCCGTCTGTCTGTCCATCCATCCCTCCCTTTGGCTGTCTGTCTTTCTGTATATCCATCCATTCATCATGTATATATACAGTACATGAGAGAGAGAAAGAGAGATCGATTCTTTCCTGATTCTTTCTATTAGTCTTTCTGTCGTTCGGTCTATTGTTCTATTGTTCTGTCAGTCATGTTGTGTATCAGTGAAATGTTGACATTGCCCACAGATGTTCGTGCTCACTCCTCAAGGGGAATAGTGACATTTTCAGCACTGTAAGGGATGCCTTTGGGTGATATTTGTGAGGCTGCAATTTTATCATTTGGATGCAACTGTGACTCACTTGGGAGTCAAATGACTTTGTTTGTGTCCGCTGATATTTCTTTATATGTAGCCATTTATGGTACTAAAAATTGGAATTCAAAGGATCACGCATAGAATAGCCAGATGATAAACAGGTCAGTGGACGGGCTTTAAAGGTACAGAAGTGGTTGTGGCTCCATATGGTGGAAGATACAGTCCATTTTCTGAAAATCTTTCTTCCCTGCAGTTTTGTGGGCTGATAAATTAGCCAATCATGAAGGTTTTTAATTTATTTTTCATCTCATGTTCCAAGGAAGGATGCTGAGTCTTGAAGGATTTGTGATGTAAAGTTCTGAAGTGTTTTTCTTTTTTATGTATTGTTGCGAATGGGGACATTGTAAAGGTCAGAATGGTCTTGAGTGCTTGCTGCTTGCAAATGAAGCCGCTTTGGAAGATTATCACTACCTTGAGAGGGCTAATAATGATAGGTAGTCATTTTCAGTAGTGTTTCTCAATTAGCATCCTGGCCCTGCTGTGGGCAGCAGAGAATGAAAGGGCATTTCAACCATATCTGTCTTCAGCTTTGCCTCCAATTACAGCAGCAAGATGACTGGAACACTCAGAAATGGAAAAAACTTGTTTTTTTTCCGTATTTTGATTACATATAATTTCAGATGGCATGATGGCTGATGTAGTCTATGAGGTCACAACATTGCACCAGGTATATATCTTTTTTTTTTTTTGGATATGTTTGCAGAAATGCTTCAGCACTGAGGAAGAAAATGATGAAGCAACACAAATGACTTGCGTAGCCAACAAATGACCTTGAAAAATATGGAAAACATCACAATTATTAATGTAGTCTTGCAGTATATTTATTGGCATATTTACTGTAAACCCAAGGCTGAACTGTCTAGTGGAAAGGCTATTTGAATGTAGCCGTTGTTGAAGAGACAAAACTAGTTTTTGTTAAGGAGCCATAAAGATGCCACTGGTAAGATTCTTTGTTAATCACCTTATAAATGACTTTCCTTTTTAAATATAATTATGCCTTTTCTAGTTTTGACAGATTGAAAAAAAGGCATAAAAGGCAAAGCAATGATGCTGAGGTTTTGGTTAATAAACATAACTTCCCTTGAATAATCTTTTTGACATTGAAAAGCTTGACAGGATAATTGGTTAAGAACCACTGTGTTCGGTGACAAGAAGACTAGTAAGTTTCCTTCACATTTTGCATGATGAAGGAGTGTGAGAGATACGCGGCTGTTTAAAGTTGACAAATGGATATTTGAAGTGACGAACTGCAAAGACAAAGCAACATAAAAGACAGCTTTTGAAGGGTGTGTGAAGGTTACCAACTGCTAGAGAGGGATTGTTACAGTCATTAGAGAGCAATTGACTTTGGAAGTAGATGACGATTAGATCTGATGACTTGGAGCTGTGTGCAAAAGTGCATTAATAAATGATATTTTGAGGTTTCCACCATTTCAAAGCTTTGTTTTTTTGATCATTCTTTTCTAGTTAATAGCCAGAAGAAAGAGATGTAATCGACCAGGGTCAAAAAGGAACTTTTCAATTAAGGGCTACTTTTTTCTGTGTGTGTGTTTGAGTTAAATGAATGTCATATTCTGGCTAAACAAGCAGAAATGTCGGTCGTTGATGTTAGTCTTTTGGAAGCTTTGAACTTTTGTAATGGCATCTGAAACATTGAAATTGTTGTCTTACATCATGTATCTACTTTGTTGTTTATGATGAATGGAAATTGAGAGATCAATCTGACCCATTAACTGATAAGGCTGAAATAATGCATGTAATTATAGTAAATGAGAGACATTCAAAAAATTGGTGAAACTTAATAACCATTTATTACACATAAATATTATTTAAAACCTTAAATGAACAAGGTTTAGTGCAGCATTTTTTTCTTGTTGAAACAATTACAATTTTGTGTCCTACTTTATATTATGTGGTCTTAACTACACTCTCAGAAATAAAGGTGCGCGACCTGTCACTGGGGTGGTACCTTTTCAAAAGGTACACATTTGTACTTAAAGGGTCCATATTGGTACCTCAAAAGCATTTATTAATACCTAAAAATTTAAGAGGAACACTTTTGTACTTTTTAGGTACTAATATGTACCCTTGAGGTATTAATATGGACCTTTTATGTACAAATTTATACCTTGAAAACTATGTACTATGAAAATTTTTTTTTTATACAATGTACTTACTGTGTACATAATGTATTCCAGAACATATCTGGTGCTCTTGAGGTGGGATACGGGTAGGGTTAGTGACAGGTTTAGTGGTTTGGGTAAGATTAAGGGTGGGTTAAGGTGAAATGGATGGTCAACAGTGTAATTATAAATATAATTGCCAATGTAATCACATGCAGGTATGTAATCAAACATAAGTACAATGTAAAATATGTATTTACACTATAAGTACATTGTAACAAAATAATTAATTTCAGTTTAAGTACATATTATTTATGGCCAACTAATATAAAGTGGGACCGTATATTTTTTTAAAGCCTAAGCAAACGGAATGTATACAAATGAGGTAAAAACACTGAGCATATCAAACCAATCTTCATATATATCCATACCAAATCTTTAATCAGTACATTTACAAAAAATAAAAGGTGAAACACCTAAGTTAAATGATAATAAATAATTAGGTATTTTAATAAATAAATGCTTTAGTAAAGTTGAAAGCAGCCATTTTTAAAGATTAAAACAAGTTGTTTTAATTATAGTAAAGTACAGTTTGCTAATAATAAGTTTTTGGTCTCTGAACTGCTTTGTTTTGCTTGTCTGTTTCATTTTTAAAATAATACAAGCCTGAATGCAGAGTGTTTTTGTATATACAGATGAAGTCAGAATTATTAGCCCCCTGAATTATTAGCCCCTCATGTTTATTGTTTCCCCAATTTCTATTTAGCAGAGAGATTTTTTCAACACATTTCTAAACATAACTCATCTCTAATAACTGATTTCTTTTATCTTTGCCATGATGACAGTAAATAATATTTTACTAGATATTTTTCAAGACCCTTCTAAACAGCTTAAAGTGACATTTAAAGGCTTAACTAGGTTAATTAGGTTAGTTAGGCAGGTTAGGGTAATTAGGCAAGTTATTATATAACGATGGTTTGTTCTGTAGACAATCGGGAAAAGATAGCTTAAATGGGCTAATAATTTTGACCTTAAAATAGTTCATAAAAAAATTAAAAACTGCTTTTATTCTAGCCAAAATAAAAGAAATAAGACTTTCTCCAGAAGAAAAAATATTATCAAACATACTGTGAAAATTTCCTTGCTGTGTTAAACATCATTTGGGAAATATTTAAAAAGGAAAACAAAATTCAAAGGGGGGCTAATAACTCTGACTTCAGCTGTATATAGTATGTGCATACTACAGCATCATGTCAAATGCACGATTGGCTGTTTTATTGCCTGTATGATGTTATTTGTACATTTTAGCATGATTTGCTCATCTTTTCCCAATGACAGTTGGGTTTAGGGGTGGGATTTGAGGAGAGACCTCCTTTTAAAAAGCATGCGTTTTTGTATTAAGGAAATTGTTTTATTAAAAACACCCATATGCTCTCATTCATACACACATTTATTCACTGCCAATTGTGTTTACCTAATTCGCCTATACCGCAGGCTTTTGTATCTTGAGGGAAAGTTAAGCACCTGGAGGAAACCTATATGACCAGAAGGAGATCATGCATACAGACATACCTCCTGGTTCAGCTGAGACTCGAACCAGCAACCTTCTTGCTGTACCACTGAGCTACCATGCTGCCCCAGTCTACCACTACTTGAGACTATTTTTATGAAAATGCATGTAATTGGACATATACAAATGCGTCATTGGTTTTAAAACAGAATCCTGCATAAATGCATAAAAAACTGTGATGTAAAGTGCACAGATCTAAATATTTTTGTCAATTGATCATATGTTTGTCAAGCATTTTGGTGGCATTTTAACCCAATTTTCCCAAATTTACTGTCACCACATAAAGGAGCTTGTATATCAAACTCTGCATTTACTATGTGAGCAGCACCGTAGCTTAACAACCATGTCACAGTTTTCCAGGTAAAGACAGTCTACACTTAACAAGACAGTCCACTTTAAGCAACATAAGCATCTTCATTTTAAAACTGTTCCTTCATCAATCACCCACACGGTTTCTTTAGCGGAGCTTTTTAAGACATTTTCTACGGATGCTTCAGGTCAGACTGACCTTGGCACCTCAGACTAAAAGAGTTGTTCCTTTTCAGTAGCGATTCAGACTCTCCACAGCATACAGTCTCTGTCTTCTCTTTGTCCTCTAATTAAGATGCTCCAGCGGCTGTACTGCCTGTATTACTGTCGAAGCACTCGCAGAGGGAAGCTACGTCGTCTGCTGTTCACACAGTATATGCCTCAAAGAGAGAAATCTATTCCTGGGCCAATCTCTTTGAAGACACCGCAATCAATTAGATCTTGCCTACCAAGATTTTCTACTAAACTTGTAGATCTATTACATTGGATGTTTTATTTTTCTCTCTTTGATCTGGCCTTGATATGGTGATTATTATAGTTCTATATGTTGAAGAATTGAATGGAGAATATCTGTCATGAGTACTCTTGTGTAATTTTAAACATGTTTGTTACTTATTTGAATTTAAGTGAAAGTTAACAAGTCTTTTTGGGATTAGGAATCAGAATTGAGCACATTACCAGTTTAATTATTAGTAACTTTAAGGAATAAATGTCACACTTTATTTTAAAGTTCATTTTTCCCTATTAACAAATCATTACTATGACTTTTAGCACAATATACTCCTAATTTGCTTCATATTATTAGTTATTAAGGTAGCAGTTGGGTTTACTTTTCTTCTAAAGGTTGCGAACTTGAACAATATAACAGTTTAAAATTAATTGTTGATGTTTTTTATTTTATAGACTGCACATTATTAGAACCCACTGTAAATCATAATGAACAGATGTACAGTGGGAGAAATAAGTATTCAACATGTCATATTTGTTCTGGGAAAAATATTTAAAGGAGCTGTTGACATGGGATTGAACCAGATTTGGGTAAAAACCCAAACAATACAAACATAAAAATATAACAAAACAAATAAATCTGAAAAGATTGTTAAGTGTAATAACAATAGAATGACACAAGGATAATGTACTGAACTACTGACTTGTGTTTTATACTTTATATAAAAGTTTTTTGGTGTCAAATGGAGAATGAAGTCACAGGTATTTGCAGGTGTGAGCTTTTCACAGACTTCAATAGAGTGTAATTAAAAAAACATCTTGATTCTGTGGGTCTCATCTATTAAATCTGATCTTTAATCTGTATTTTCTATTGGACTCAAGTCAGGTGATTGGCTGGGCCATTCTACAGCTTGATTTTCTTTTACTGAAAGCATTTGAGAGTTTCCTTGGCTGTGTTTTGGATCATTGTCTTTCTGAAATGTCCACTCTGGTTTCATCTTCATCATCCTGGTAGGGAAGATGTTGGCTGAAGCAGCTGATATTAATTTACAATGACAAAGAGCAGAGGATTGCTGAATAACTACTGGGCTTTCACTGCCGTTTAACACCTCCCTTTCTTCGTGTGTTCAATAGTTTTTCCTCTGTAATTTCATTTTATTACACATAGCTTAATTTGTAAACTAATTATATTGTTGTTTTTTTTTGCATATATGGATTTCTTTGGTTGTTACCAACATCTAGTAAAAATTCAAGTCAACAGCACCTTTAGAAATATGTTTTCTGAGAAAAATTGTGATGTGCTAAATACTTTATTTACCTTATTGTATTAAAAAAGATTTACAGCTTTCAATTCTATTTGTACTTTATAGGTACTAATGAACAGCCAATGTCTTAATGTATTAAGTCCCTAAATGTGGGGATTTGTCTCAATACTAAGGTGTTACCAAAATAAATATATAGAAAAAGCACATTATTATTATTATTGCTAAATGCTGTGAAGAGATTCTGACTCCAAAACTATAAGAATAGAAGGGCTTTTAATTAATCACTTTTTATAACTAGGAATGATGCAAATCAGCACTTTTGTTTTAATGGTCCTCTTTAGACACACTTTTAACTAGAAGAAGCTTCAACAACTGCATAGTAGGCTATCAATATCCACAAAGATTTATTCATTCATTTCTTTTTTTTAGCTTAGTCCCTTTATTAATCTGGAGTCGCCACAGCTGAATGAACCGCCAACTTATCCAGCATATGTTTTACGCAGTGGATGTCCTTCCAGCCGCAACCCATCACTGGGAAACACCCATACACTCTTACACACACATACACTACGGACAATTTAGCTTACCCCATTCACCTTTACAGCATGTCTTTAGACTGTGTGGGAAACCAGAGCACCCAGAGGAAACCCACGTGAACACGGGGAGAACATGCAAAGTCCACACAGAAATGCCAAATGACCGAACCAGTGAGCTCCTTGCTGTAAGGCTATTGTACTACACACTGTGCTACTGTGACACCCTATCCACAATCACTTTATTTTAATGATTCCGTTTAGAGATTCTACTGACTATAAGTAACTTTGCAACTACATGTCAGCTTAACTTAACCTAACAATATAATTTTAAAGGGACAAAGCAGTCATGTAGTTACACACTGTAAAAACTGATTAACAAAAAGTGAAGGCAACAAATATTCTGACTTATTATTTTTTTACATATTATGTTTTTATAGTTATTATAGTTTGATTAATGTAATTTGCGATGACTAGAAAATGTAAGGCACTGTAAAACGTTTTTTACAGTGCAAAGTTAGTCATCAGAATGTCTAACGGGCTAAAAAATGAACGGTAACTTTAAATGATGTATTCATCAAATTGCATGACCTTGAGCTCAGCTCCAAAAACTGTTGATCTTACAATTTAAACTAATATATAAACATCATTTACATGTCCAACCTAGACAGTATATTGTTTCAAACTATTACAGTTATCAGTAAAAGCAACTTTGTTCAACTTTTCAGCGTCAAAAGTTGGAGCGTAAGTCAAGGTCTCATAATGCAAGTTGAAATCATAAACAGAAAACAGTTATGGATCTATTAATTCATATTTACAGGGGAGCTGTATGGAGCTGCTTAGCGATGTGGATTCAAAAACAGTCTGGTTGTGTCTGAGAATTATTTTCCTCCAGTTTTTGGATCTTGACAGAAGTGGTTACAATGAACTGCGTAAAGATTCTAAAATGTTAGGTTTTTTGGTTCTTTAGAAATAAATAATTGAACGAAAAACAGCATGCTGGTTTGGAACTGCATAAGGATGTATAATGACAGAATTTTCATTTTTGGTTCAACTATTCCATTAATTAGATTTTCTCTGGTTTCTTCTTGGCTTTGGCAATGTGTTTTTGGCCCTAAGTCATTCAGCTCAGAATATAAATTAAGTGACATCATCTGCTTGGTTGTTGTAATGAAAGAGGACTGTATTTCACAGCTGCTGTTAGTCCAAACGCAAAATGTTCTGCCTTTGATTAGTTTCCTCCTCCCTTTTAAGCTAATTTCTTATAGTTTTGGCTGTCAGTTTCACTTTTATATGAGAGTGAATGCTGTCAGATATATACATTGTACTGAATAAAAATTACAGAATGTTCGGTGTAACCTAAGCAAATCATCTTCATTTCAAAAGAGCATTAATTGTATGATGGTAATTGTTCTTTATGTTTCTAGGACTAATACATTCATACAAAATACTCATTCAGACCTGGATTATGTTACAAGTTTCAGAAAAATGTAGATGTCTATTTTCACTTCCATAAGTGAGTGTTGTAAAACATATTTGCACTCACTACTTACTTCTATTTTTAAAAATATATATTTATTATCTGTTTTTTGTCCTGTCTCTGTAATTCTGTTGCACTGTAGAAGCTCTGTCACGAAAACAAATTCCTCGTATGTGTGAACATACCTGGCAATAAAGCTCTTTCTGATAAAAGCTCTTTCTGAACAGACACAGCAGATTTTGTTCTTCTTGCTTTGTGGCTGTTCATCAAGACGACAACAAGGTTTGATTGAGCTCGGGTCAACCATGGCTTGTTATTATGTATATTTTATTAGGGTGTAATGTCTCAGCTGTGTTTTTAAAAATGGAGCTTCCTTTGTTTTTATTCTCCTGCTTCTGCGAGTGACGTATCTCTCTAAAGCAATAGCGTTCAGCTGTGCATCTAGCTTCGCCTTTTTGCACCCTTTGTCCCGTTTGGCACTTTTTGCAAAGAGTGACCAAAAAGTGGTATGCTAGGGTTTACTTTTAGGTACTTGGTATTGGTATTTTTTGGTATCGCGGCTCAAAGGATATACATCGTTGGGGGGGGGTGGTTTGTGATGTGCGGGGAAGGGGATATTGGTATCACAGCTGAAAGTGAAGAGCCGGGGAGAGGATTGGCGCGGGCCCTTGATAATGTCTCTGGTGCCCCTCTAAATGTATGGGCACTTAGAATATTCCGAACACCATCCAACCCCCCCATACCGAAGCGTACCGAACTGAACCGTACCATACCATACCACTCAGTGCAAACGGGCCATAAGAGTTTAGAGTTGTGGCCAGGTTAACGCATTACAAATAACGGGAGTTACGTAATATTATTTATTTTCTAAGTAAGAAGTAAAGTAACCTGTTACTTTTCAAAATTAAGTATTATTTGATTTAGCTTTTTTTAGAAATGTAATGTGAGTTACTTTTTAGTTTACTTAATTTAGTTGCTGAATTAAAATGCTTATAGTCACGTTGAATCACGTTGACAGAAAGGAAGAACACATGGAAGAAAAGGAAAGGAGGATTATCTAAATGGACAGTTATTTTACTTTTTAATAAGACAGAAAGTACAAAAGAAGCAAACGCATTGCTTACAACTGTCATTAATCTGTATTTACGGCATGTATAGCTCTGGGGTCAGAAAGTTCTCAGAAGATAACACGAAAGGCAAATGAAGGTTATACAGTGTGTTGTTGATTGCAGAGCTCCTCTATTTAAAAAATAGAGCCTAGTGGTTAGCGCGTCGACATATTGTGCAGTAGCACGTCAGGGCATCCCGAGTTTGAGGACATTCTCTATCCACTCTCTCTGTCTCCAACTTCGCTTCCTGTCTAAATACTGTCCTATCTAATGAAGGTAAAAAACCCAAAAATAAATCTTTAAAAAAAAAAAAAAGTACCTCAAAATAATGTAATGCATTACTTACCATAACAAGTAACGGTAACGCAGCTAGTTACTTTTCTGGGGAGTAACTCAAAATTGTAATGCATTACTTTCTAAAGTAACTTTACCCAACACTGGTTGTGCCACTTCGATCTTCTTTGTTTATGCTCTTCGACATGAACTAACTGCAGACATTTTAGCTGCACACTGACATGGATTTAACACAACACACAATTGCGCAGAGCGCGTAAAGTAATGCTCAGTTCAGACAGAGAGAAAGAGGGACCTGATAACAAATGTATTCCGACTTTGCTCACCTTTGATGTCAGTCCCACAAATCCAAGGTGCTTTGAGCATGTCTGTCCTTGAAGTCGAAGCAGAGAAGAGTCCCTTGTGGGAAAGATATTGTAATCCTTAGCAGAATAAGAATAAGTGTGTTGAAGAATTGTTTTGTGGAAAGAGTTTGAGAAATTACCCCTGAGTCTCTGCAGTGCAGCTGGAAGATCATAGGGAAATAAAGAGAATATGATAACAAAATGAAAAAATATTACCTCATATTTTTGTGCTTTTAAATGGGATCGTTGGGGTCATTCTGCTTTTAAGTCACTGATGCTTACCTTTAAGATGATTTTGCCTCAGAAATCTAGTTTTGACGCCTGCTAAGCTGAGATTCATTTCTCAGTGCACCTTTATTGTTTATTTTCGGCCTTTTACCTTTTCATAAGCAGTCGCTGAGGCTTATATAAGGAAATATAAAGAAACTCTAAAACTGAATTTAGCTTTGGGAATAAATAATAAGAGGTACTGTACAATAACCCTAAATAATTCTTAGGTTTTTTGGAAAATATACAGCTTAAGGCAAAATTATTAGCCTTAGAGTTTTTCTTCCATAGTATTTCATGTTATATTCTTGCTATTATTCTGTATCATTTTTTTATTTATTTTTTGGCTAGATAAAAGCACAAAAGCAGATTTAAATTATTAAAAATAATGTGAGTCAATATTATTAGCCATGTTGAATTTTTTTGTTTTTTTCAGATTAGCTTGTTGTCCAATGACTTGCCTAAATAACCTGTGACTTACTATAGAGTTTTTCAGGTAATGAGTAAACAAATGTCTGTGGTAAACATGTCACAGGTAGATTAGACACTCTGGACTCCATTTTAACTATCTACGCACAAAATCTATAGTGCAAAAGCAATAAGGGTGTGCCCGAATCCACTTTCGCTATTTTAAGGACGGAAAAATAAGGTTTGTGCCGCGGCGCATGGTCTAACAGGGTTGTACTTATTCTCTTAATGAGTTATGGGTGTGTTTTGAGAATAATGTGCATTAAACCAATTAGAGACTCATCTCCTATTTCCTTTAAGAGTCAGTTGCTTCGTGCCATGGCACATTTGCTATGTACATGGTGGACTTTGTAAGTGGAAAAACTGAATGCTTCACCTGCGAGAAAACAGTTAAACAGACCATCTGCGCAAGGATAAAGAATAAGCCTCCTCCATTTGGCCTCTTTACTTTCACTTTCTTTTTCTCTTCACTTTTAATCTTTACTCCTTTACTTTCTTGGATAAGCATCGGTGTTGTCCGCACTTCACTGAAGACATCCATTAGCCTACATATTTAATTTTGTTTGTTAAGCGCAAAGATTTGTCTTAAATTTGACTTTAACTATTTCAAAATTCATTTCCAATTTTCAGCAAACAAATAAATGAACAATAATAATAGTTATATTCAAACACGCGTCCTATACCCCGTATGGTCAAATTTGTACGTGATATAAAGCGGGTCTCAGATCAAACAAGAAGCCCTGTGTTAAATCCCATTGTTCTGTGCTATGTCTGTAATTATGGAAATGTACAGTGTTTTACCACAGTATTTTCAATGGAGTTTCAGCGCTCATCTACTCCTTCTGACGCAGCTTGTGTTTAAACAGTCTTTCATCTCGTTTTACGTGTTTAACATCTAAATAAATGCTTAAATTTATTTAACTGATTTAACTGGAATCATTCAACGGAAGTTCATTGGTGGCTGAAAAACACTTGCCATACACATTAGCCCATTCCTGTCTGGATCGAGGCTCAGCATTATGCAGATGTTAATTTGTGGAAGGCCTTTGAGTAAATACAATGCTGTGGCATTACTCCATAATGAGGAGAAATGAAACTATTTATAACTCCGAAGTAAACAATCCAGAGCCACACATCCCGGCTCTTTGCATTCTCAGCTTGAACCCTAAGGGGGGGAAGTGTGTGGCTGCATCGACTCGCAGTTGTAATATGTAAATAAGCCTGCTAATGATGCGGTGAGGATTGGCCCCATCGCATGTGTTTGATGCATATTTGTTGTCGTTTCTCTCTTGCAGAGGTTCTTGGGAGGAGAGTTCCAGTTCCTGCGAGCCCTCTCTAACAGCCTTAACCCACGTCCACACGCGCACACTGACTGCCCGACTGCCAACATCAAAGGTACCCGCCCAACCGTCTGTCTGTTTTCACTTTCTCCCATTCATTACTGCACACATCATTTCGCCTGTTGCACCACTTGTTCTGTTTCTTCATCATACTATGAAACATTCTGCTAGGTGATGAATGGTTTTCTTTGACCATTTTGATTGCAGATTAGTCATCATGACGCAGTTAAAAAGCCCATAATAATATAATAATAAGGAATATATATGTTTTATTATTTGTTGGCCTTAGAATGACATTGAGTATGGGCTTGTTTGAAAACAATTTATTGGTTTCTTTGGTATGTTGATGAGCACATATGAATGTTTAATTCATTTTCTTAAAGAGATGAAGGGTCTTGGGATTGACAACAAGGTGTCAGTGTTTGAAATGTGTAAACATGGGTAAAAATGACAGATAATCTTTATAATAACAGCCATCGCTATGAGATACAGCCTGCTAATAGTCCCCAGTTCTTAATAACAGTTAATATATGTGTGTGTGTGTGTGTGTTTGTGTATATCTATGATAGACTTTTCCATTACAGGGCAATCTTTGCAGGGTCATTTTTTACACAATCATTTTTTAATCTTGTTAGAGGTGCCATGGATAACAATACACATGTGTAAAATAAGCATAATTCAGTTTTCAAAAAATATATAAACAAATTGAGTAGATTGTAAAGTAGAGTAGATTGTAGGGTTGTCGCGATAACATTAATTCATGTTACGATACTATACCAGCTAAAGTATTGTGTAACCAAGTAGTATTGCGATACTGTAACTCATAACTCAAAGTTATGCAATAAAGAAAATTATCAGAAATACTGTATTTGATATGTTATAATAGGCTTACTAGAATTGAATTCATAATTCTCTTGAACTGACCAACAAAATAAAGGAACAAATTATACAGAACGAAATTTCTTACAAAAAGAGTATTTTTCCAACAAAATTAGGCTATGTGAAGTGGTCAAAAATAGTTTCACTGTTTCCTGTTGCACTTTTTTTTGCATTCGAACTGAAACATCAGAAAATGTGCAATAGGCTACCATAAAAGGCGGGAATTCTACACAGTTTTGCAGCCTTAAAGAGCTCCACAGATTATTCAAATAAAATAATCTATTGTTGCACAAACGTGTGAGCATTTTAGTGACTTTTCCACATGCAACATTATGTATTGTAGATAGACTGTTAATGACGATACTACCGTTTACAAACTACAGTGGCACCGACAGTATTTTGGTACTATTGGTTACTACCATAGTAACCAATAGTATTTTGGTACTATTGGTTACTATGGTAGTATCGTAGCCACGATACTACCATAGTACTGGTAAATTGTGCAACCCTAGTAGATAGAAGCTTGTTAAATGATTATTGTTTCAACTAAAGTCGCTAAGAGCTTCACCTATTTAGTGTTCATCTTTGCTCCTGAGTTAAGTGTAGTTGATTAAATTTAAATCAATTATAATTATACCTGACAAATGAGGGACTAATAGTTTTTTGTGGGTTTACCTCTTAGCCACTGTCAGGACATGGACTCACTGGGGTGCTGTTTTTTAACATGTCAATGTTTACGAATAGATTCTATCAAAAAGAACAGAAATAATCTTGACAAGCTACAACCCTCAAGCAGCCATTGTAGATCGTTTTTTTTTCAATGGGAAGCTTATAAAGAATGTATTTGCTAATTTTTTGTTTAAGTTGTACAAAACACACTTATTAGATATGGAGTAAATATCGTTATATCGACACAAACGCATTCATTGCTGTACATTACAATTTATTTTGAAAGGTAAGAGTCCTCAAAACAACATCCCATAGAGCACATTTAGTCCACCGACACAATAGTGTTGAATTATGAATGGTTATTTGTTTGTCACCGTTTTTTCCTTTACATTGTTTACGTTGTTACTCACACGTGTATGAAAACAAAGGCAGGAATTAATATCAACCTCTGCATAAACAGAGGGGTTTTATCAAGTTTATTGCCATGTGTTCACTCCAGAAAAATCACACAATGCATAAACCTGCCTTAAACATTAATTCAACAGTGTACATGTGTCTGTTGCCTCATTACAAAGTACATACAGTAGAAACTTTCACAATAACTAACAAAACTCTTTTTTGCGCTCTCATCGTTTAATGACATCATGTTCCAGGAAACCTGAAATTGTGTGGTTTATGTCGATCACGGACACGTTTATTTCTTAATTTTTTTTTGGAAATTATTCATTTAAAAATTAAGCACTGCCTAAAACTATTGTATAACATCTATTCTTGTCTTAGCTCTATTTTGAAAAATCGATATTTATTAACTATTTAAACTATTTACTTTATATGCTCTTCTTTTACTAAAACTATTTTATTGGTTGTTCTAAGATATTTTCACTAGATAACTTATGATAATTATGATTGTAATATCAATTCAGATTTTTGAGCAAGTAAACAACACACAGTGTGATGCATCTTTTTTACTCGCCTCTCTATTCTTGTAGTACAATCATTCTGTGAAGATGTATAAGTCTGTGTAAAATGGGCATACTCTCTATGTAAATAAATACAATGAGGATCCATCCACTTTGAGAGGCGTCACAGCATGGCATGCCTTTCATTTGTTGTACTGTACTCATAACACACTGAGTTATTTAAGGACTTGGAGGATGTTCTTCTAACTCTTTCTTGCCGGTTCATTCCAAGAGGCTCCTTGCATCTAGAGTCACTTCAAAGAATAAAGAGAGTGGTAAACAACGGCTTTCCTCCTCCAAAAAAACAATATTATCTCTTTAGTGTTTCAAACTGGAAAGCTGTTTTGAATCCCAAATTTAAGGCAGTATTGACTATGACAATGTAGTTTTTCTCAGTAAAATAATAAAGCAGTTATGACGCTAGACAGTCTAAGGCTGAGGCATAATAAAATTATTATAGATGTCTACTCTGTCCAAAGGAGTTACTGTTTGTACATTCTTCAGGATAGTGTATAGGATCTTTGGCTTTGTCTTTGGTTGCCCATGATGCATTTCAGTTTTGGCTTTATTTGTAGCTAGTGCTGACTACCCCGTGTGCACATGGATAACCCCAAATGCATGGATAACTCAATCTTTATGTATGTCGGTGTGTAGAACGAATACATTTCCATGATTTACAGTATACATTTGCCTTCTTTTGCCATGATTCTGTATATTCAGAAGCTGTGGTTTGTAAGCCCTGCTGTTTGTAAATAATACTCTTGTGATATGCTGCATTTTATCAATGGCAGTGAAGTAGGCGTATTCAAACTCTTCAAAGGTCTGTCTAATCTCAATTAAATAGTTGGATAGTTCACACAAAATTAATCATATCATCAATTACTCTCCCTCTTTTTTTAAACTGATAGTATCTTCAAAACTAAGATGAAAACCTGAAAAATGTCTGTCTCTTTATCCAAAGTAATTTCCTCTTATATCAATCTAAAGAATGTTTTAGTGTTATAATTACCACCTTTTGTGCAACAAAAGTGTCATATGAATGTTAAAGGTTTTATTATAGAATCATCAATGACAATAAAGAACCTTTATCTTTAAGAATGTAGTGAGTTAGTGTAGTTAGAGTTTTTGTGCTTTTAGTTTGTGTTTAGGGCGCCTGTGTTATCCCCACAGTGTAAATGAGGGTAATTTAAGGTAATGCTGTGTTCCAGACTCAGTTGGAACTGGTAATTCTGACCTCAATGCATTGGTCCATTGCTTGTCATAGTTTCAAATTCGCCATGTGAGGTGTGAATATTTAATAAATAAAACATGCATGCTGTCAAAAAAAAAGAACAATGAGTATATATATATGTCTCAGCAATAGCCTTAATAAATAGGGTTTCCAGTCATATTGTACTGTAAACATACTTTAAAGTTTACTTTTATGCTTCACATATTGTTACATGGTTTTCTCACTGAAGCAGAGCTAGCCATCATCTGTAAAATGATGTCAAATGACACATCTTGTTTAAATCAGGGTTGTTCAATGCCCTGATTTGATAGGTTGGATGCCCAACTTAAAGAGGACCTATTATGCAAAAATCAGGGTTGAAACACTGAAATAAGCAGCTTCTAATGGTAAAAAATTATTAATTGTATTTTTTATAATTGCCCATTAGTGACGTAATCTTTCCCTCATTAGCATAGGATGTCAGTTTTGTTTTTGAATCTGCCACTCACTATGCTTACACACAATCTCATTTGAATTTAAAGCGACAGTCACCAAAATGGCCAATTAGGATTAGCCTTAAAGGGACAAATTCAAACAGATATCAAACATTATTTGTTGAGTATTTTGATGCATATTTATTTAACATTTTGTATAATAAATAATAATAGGTTCCCTTTAAAACAGCATTCAACACGTTGTTTTTAAATAGGAAGTAAGACAATTAGACAATGGGCCGGTATAAGATTCTGGCGGTATGATAACCTTGTATAAAAATATCACAGTTTCACGGTATTGTGATTACTGCTGTAAAATATATTCTTTTTAATTGTCTGGGTAAAAAACAAAAACTTTTTTCCTCTTTGAACACAACATATTTTATTTTGAGAAACATTTAGAAGGTTTTGGAGCAGTAAACATGTCAGACTGAATAATTCAAATGAATCATTGACTTCTGCAGTCTTCATTTGTTTCAAAAACACAGATCTCTTCACAATTTAAAACGACAACTGGAGATCTTTTGTGCTGGAGATACTGTTGTCCTAAAAAAAATAAACGTAAATAATGATACGTTAGGAAATGGTATAGCAGCAAATTTTGGCCGTTTTGAAACTTTGAATTTTCCAAATCGTGGTATACCTTGAAAACGGTTATCATCCCATGCCTAAAGACAAAATCCGACTTTTAAATTGTCATAAACACAGCATAAGTCTACACATTAATTCCACAGTTAAACCTTTTTCAGAGATCTTTTTCAGTCTTTTGATTCTGTGATTTTTTTCATTGCCTCTCAGGGTCTCCCTGTTGACACTTTGTGCTTATAACAAAATGAATTAGATGACTGAAAAGCTCTGCTCATCATAAGTGCCTTGACATGTAATGCAGCACAGCTTGACCTCTAAGGTTGTTAATGTTTCTTTGTTTGAATCTGAGTGATTGAGCTTAATGCATCCTTAATTTGGTATCAGAACTCAGGTGGAGAGGGGCAGAGTGTTACAATGGGAGCAGGTGTTTCTTGAGAGCTATTTTTTTATTAGCTCCAGGTCCAGGATCAGTTTCCCTTTACCCGTTTATCCACCCTGCATGCTTTGAACCCACAAATCTGATCTCTGAACAGTACTAAATGGAGATTGTCGTTACTCCATGGACTCTGCACACACAGATGGGCCTCAGGTGGAGCTGGACTGGTGATTCATTTATGTTTGACCTCTAGCCCCCAGAGGAGAAATGAGAGGGTTTATCTTTTTGAAGGGGAGATTGGCTGAGGTTAATGAATTGAGACCATTCTCTAATTGGGGGGCGTTTCAGTTCCCATCATTTTTTTCTGTCTTAGTAGGCCCCTTCTGTTTTGTCAGCAGTAAATACGAATGTTTAGCTTAGTTTATTTAAGATTCGACAGGGCAGGGTATTGCAGCACAATGAAATCCGTTAAACACACACTCGAAACGATATTTAACTAAAAAAATACGAATATATAACATGATAAACAAAGTAAAAACAATAGTTAAAAAACATCAAACACTATAAATTATAAGTTATCTATACAACAATTTTAGAGCTCGAGGAATAAATGAGAGTTTATGACGTTTAGTTTTACTCCAGGGTATAGCAAATGTCTTATGTCGCCAATGAAGTTAGGATGACACTGGAGCCCACCAGGATGCTTTTTGTTGATGTTTTCTGTCGGCGTTTAACGCCTCATGACTAAATAAAATATGCCAATTTGATCGTGCACACCAACGCGCTAAACGCCAGGGGTAAAATTGTCATTTTTTAAGAAACGCCTCATGCTCCTTTTTTTTGTTTTGACACACCCGTCAAAACCTTCCCCACCAATCAGATTGGTACGTTTGTTACAGTAAACAACACTCGGAGGCGCTCAAGTGCAAAACTGTTAATGCGAGCGCACATTGAGGAAGATGCCCAGTGGCGATATGAACATGGAGCTGCTTATTGCACTGGTGAACAATAATCATTTCTTCATCGCTAGAGCTATAGCTGCTACTTGAACCATCCATGCTTGTTCGAATCGCCAGTAACTTCAACAACAAGTGTGTCTACTTTCTCTCTTCTTCTTCTGTGTTACAAGCAGGTGTCAGATGCTTAAGGTTGTGTCGCGCCACCCTATGCACCGGGGTCTTTCTGTTTTTCATTAAGGGCAATCTATTGTCAAGGAGTGATTTTGCATACTCTTCTGCTCGATGGTACTGAAAATCGCTTTGGTTTGAATGTGGAAAAACATTTTGAAAAACGTTGACGATAAACGCAAACGAAAAGCTTCCTGGTGTGTACGAGCCTTCAGGCAGGAAAGAATGCAGTGGTGATAAACTGACATTGAGTATTGTAGTGAAAATACATATGGTGGCTTCCTCACGCCTTTCACTCAGTGTTGGAAAAGTTGAAGTCAGAATACCTATTATCCGACAGCATCGATTTATAGGTATAAACCCTTTTTGCACGACAAGTTAATAATTTTATTAAGTAATATTTCGATTTTTTTTTTAAACAAACATATTTATAAAGTTGTTTTTTTGTATAATATCATCCTTGCATCAAAAAACTAAAACATTAACGCTATGCAAGGTGTTTCTAATGCTTTTTTCACATCAAATACTGAAGTAAGTATTCACACAAGTAAATTCAGGGTTCCCAAACTTCTTGAAAGTACTTGAATTTCAGACCTAGTGATTCAAGCCATGGAAATCACAGACATAGGTCCTTGAAAGTGCTTGAATTAAATTTGAAATGACATTTGTTTATGGTTTTTGTTTCAGCAATTGTACTCAGTTGTCAAAACAGAACAAAATCTGAGAAATTCTTGAATTAAAATTTTTATTTTGTACACTGACTAAGTTTACGTGGACATCAGTAATCAAACCATTTGCCTTAATCTGAATAAGACAATAATATGATTAAGATGTTTACATGAGTTGCTTTTTGAGTGTTCCTTTCATGATCCCATTTTACATGTTATAGCACATAATTCGATTAATGTCATTGCATCACCACGCTATCCACATTTCCTCCGGAGTTTCATGTAATTTCGGGTGTTTCATTTTCAATTTGTTGACTTTAACTGCCGTTTGGCACTTTCACTTTCATTCAGGAAAATTTCATGCAAGCCCCTGTGACAAACGAAATTTTGGATGCGAGTTTAAACTGCTGGACGAGTGTTGTTTTAACAAAATTTGATTCCGCACGCCATATGGGGAAGAAAAACTCTGCATTTTGTGATGCAGGTGTCTGTGTTGCTTTACTGACTCGATAGTTCCTCCTTACAAATTATGTCGAAAATCCCACACAACGGTAATAGTTTGATCAAGGTGTTTACATGTCTGTACTGCACTTCAATAATGCAACTAAAATCTGCATACTCCACATGTCTTAATTCGATTTCTGTTTAGTTCAATTATGACCTTAAACAGATTAAATGAATCAAATATCTCTGTTTGCATGGTAGACTCTTAATCAGAGTATTGTCTTAATCGTATTAAAATCAGATTATTGGAGTCCATGTAATCGTACCCACTGACAAAATGCACATTTTGCCAATATTTAGGAAAACTCATTTGAAAATCACCAGTATTGAAGTTATCAAATTTTATTAAAGTTCGTTGAACATGACTTTTCCAAATTCTCAGCATTTTTGAATACATGTTCTGACATGTATAATGTCTGAGATGTTTAATATTAAAAGTAAGTGAAATGTTAAGTTCATTAAGGACTTTCGTGGTGCTACATATGTAGGGGTATGAATCACAAAGGTGCTAGAATCAAAATTAGGGTTACTTTAAAAAGTCCTTAGAAGTTCTTGAATCTGCTGTTCATGAAAAAAAAATGAATTTAAGAAAAATCTTTCATTCAATAATTCATTTTTCTTCAGCTTAGACCCTATTTATCAGGGGTCGCCACAGCGGAATGAACCGCCAACTTATCCAGAATATGCTTTACACAGCAGATGCTCTTCCAGCTGCAACCCAGTACTGGGAATTTAGAAAAATTATGAAAAAAAAAACTTGAAATTACATTCAAAGCCAATGCAATGTAAACATGTAGAATTCATTTCAATTAGATGTACGTAAGTTCAAATAATTGAATTCAAAGTAAAAATTGAGAGGGGAAAAACCTCCTGTGAGTAAACTAGGGCAAGTGACTTGGTGGAACCCAGAACAATGCAGCACCTGTGGGTGGGACAGCAAGTTTTACATTGGTTTCTCTTCTGGCTTCTGTTATCAGTCTCACACTACTGTTTTCCTTTTTCTGAAAGCCATGAAAACACCATCATGGAGTTTTTCCTTTGTTTTTTAAACAAATTGGAGTGCCAAAAAATGTGTGGTACTTTCACATTGCCTGCTCTCTAAGTTTATCTTACTATCTCAACTTTTATTGCTGAGAAACCCAGAAATGTAAAAGGGGTTCATAAGTACTTCTTGCTAAGACAACATTACTTCATGTTTGCTACACACATGGAAGATAACATGATACAATGTGCAGTTTCTAAGCATTTGGGCTTATGGGAAACCATCAGGCCCACTCCAACACTGTGTAGGCGAGGTTTGGATGGTATAAAAATGTAGTTTATTCTTCCATTGCCAGCTTCCAAACCCCTATTTCTCAGTGTTTCATAAGCTGTTATTGTTCAATGGGAGGCTGGGGTGTAGCAGCTCTGTGCACTGTAAACACAATTGTCTCCTTGTTTTCTCACCTTAACTGAAGCAAAGTTAATGTTTCCTGTGTTTGGCTGTAGAGTAGGTGTTCCCTAACCCCTGATGGATTTGCTGTTGTGGATTTTTTAAGCCGGGGCTGTTAAATGTGCTGCTGCCGCTGCCGCTGCATCTCATCTCTGGAACCACGCAGAAAAGCTCCGACTGCGTTTGTAAATTTATTACACAGCTATTTTTAGCACCGGGGTTTATGCTGCAACGTATTTATCCCCCAGGAAAAACACTGTGCCAGCACAAGCACAGTTCGTGAGATGGTGTTTTTCGTCTTCTGGATCTATCTGATTTGTTTGCATAACCCATCACAGATTTGTAAATTAGCAGACAGTTTTCTTAAATTATGTGTTGGTGCTGTATGGGGATAAGTTCACAAAGCTTCTTGCAGTTTGAACCTACAACTTTTCAATTGACAACTAAGATTTTTCACCCCTTTTGTTCTGTTAATGGTTCACCTGAAATAGGTTCACCTAAAATACGTTCAGTTAAATATATTCACTATTAAATACTTCACCTAAATATGTCAATTCTGTGAAATACTCACCTATTTGCATTGTATCAAACTTGGAGCGCAAATCAATATATCCATGTTTGATGGGTATATTTTGGCAATAGCCAAAATACATTGTATGGGACTTAATTACTGATTTTTCGGTTAACATCTTGGACAAATTTAAAGGGGATTTTCTCAGTATTTTAGATTTTTTTTAACCCTCAGATTTTCATTTCAATGGAAAGCTCATTTATTCAGATCAATTTATTCTGTTCTATAGATTATATATTATCTACATTATGTATATTATATTGATTTAATTTGTAAATCTCAAATTAAAATAAAAAATAATCCAGTGACAGGATCATATATTCTTCCATTATATATTTTTCTATGCGATGATAGTAAATACGTTTTAATAATTGCTTAATTTGAGTTCTCCAAAATACCTTTTGGGCTCTTTGACTGAAAACGTCATTGAATAAAAAAACAGAATTTTCATATTTGGGTAAACTAAGCCCTTAAACCAAATGTAAAAAGCCCATTGATCTTTTTAAAACTAACAAATTGGACACATTTAAAGAAGATTTAGTAGTATTTAGATGTTTTTTTCGTCAACGGAAAGCTTATTTATTCAGATCAATTTATTCTGTTGTATAGATCATAAACTACAGTATATAGAAATAAATGATATTGATTTAATTAGTAAATCTTAAAAAAAAAAGACAGAATGACAGGATTGCATCTTTTCTATGTGATGAAAACAAATCAGTTTCAATAAATGTTTCATCTCATTTCTCCAAAATACCTTTTGTGCTCTTTGACTGGAAATGTCATTGAATAAAAAAACTGAATGTTCATATTTTGGTAAACTAAACCAAATGTCCTTGATGATTAAATAGCCAGCTGATCTAATCGTTTTTTAAACTAACAAATTTGACAAATTTAAAACGGATTTTCCCAGTATTTAAATGTTTTTTTAACCTTCAGATTTTCAAATATTGTCATATTCTAACAAACTAAACATCAATGGAAAGCTTATTTATTCCAAGCACTTTATTATGTTACAGTATATGATTATAAATTATATTGATTTAATTTTTAAATCTCAAATAAATTTTTAAAAAGACACAATGACAGAATCGCATTTTTTTTTTCTATGCAATGAACATAAATCAGTTTCAATAATTGCTTATTCTCATTTCTCCAAAATACCTTTTGTGCTCTTTGACTGGAAATGTCACTAAATAAAAGAAAAGAATTTTCATATTTGGGTAAACTAAGCCCTTAAACCAAATGTCCTTCACTGAAAAAAATTATTCAAAGACGATTCCTTGGATTTACTAATTTTTTTACGTTAAGTGGTTTTAAACAATTTATTTGTGTTGAATTTAAACAAACAAATTAAGTTGAATATTGCTCAATTTAATTTGTTTGTTTAAATTCAACACAAATAAATTGTTTGCAACAGTTTTGCATGCAACACTTTTTTCAGTGTTGTTGATTAAATAGCCCATTGATCTGATAGTCTTTTTTAAGCAAATTGGACAAATTTAAAGGAGATTGTCTCAGTATTTAGTTTTTTTTAACCCTCAGACTTTCAAACATTGTCCTATCCTAATATATATATATATATATATATATATATATATATATATATATATATATATATATATATATATATATATATATATATATATATATATGGAAAACTTATTTATTCAGATAAATTTATTATGTTATGTAGATTATAAATTATTTAGATAATAATTCTATTGATTTAACTAGTATTGCTCAACTGTTAAAAAATGACACACAATGACAGAATAACATTTTTTTATGTGATGAAAGTGATTCAGTTTCAATAATTGCTTAATCTCATTTCTCCAAAATATCATTTGTGCTCTTAGACTGAAAATGTTGTTGAATAAAAAACAGAATGTTCATATTTTTGTAAACTAAGCCCTTAAACCAAAAGTCCTTGTTGATTAAATAGCCGACTGATCTTTGTTAATCTGTAGTACAGTCATTAGCTCAGATAACCATATTGCCATCAGTGCAGGAAGGTTAATGTGGCATAAAGATGGGATATTCCTGACGGAGCAGTTCGCTGACAATAAACTCTTCCCTTTTCCCCCCCTACAAACTATCAGCAAAACCAGCTCCGAAATAGGCATGGAATGTTTTACTCCACTGAAATATTTTAAGCGTAGTTCAGCGACTGGAGCATGTGGTGATAAATGCAGTGGACATGTCTGACATGCCTGTCATTCCCCTGCTGTTACTCAGAGAGGCAGGGACCAGTTTCCCATCAGCCTCTGCGCACTCTGAAATAGGGATTGTGGGAGAGGCAGCTTCTGTAATCCTAAAGCAGGGGTTCACAATCACAAACGTCTCATCATCATAGCTCAGTTAATCCTTTGATGAGAGCACCCTGCCCTTCTATACACTGTGAAGATTTTGATAGCTGCTCTAAAATGAGGGTTTGCATAACCTCATAACATCTCAATAGTACTGTTACTGTAGCAATAAGCAATTCCTATTTAATCTTCAATTGCTTTAACAGACGTATTGGTTGTCCGATTTAATTTGTTCTTTTAGTTAAGCAAGCCACGATTGGTATTGCTTGTACTCGGAGGTAGTGATTTGAACAAGCCTCTTTGATGTATAAATTCTCATGTAGTTTTGTGCTACATATTTAAGTGATATGGGCAGTGTGTAGCACGAATGGCTCACGGCAAGAAGGTCGCTGGTTTAAGCCTCGGCTGGGTCAGTTGGCATTTCTGTGTGGAGTTTGCATGTTCTTCACGTGTTCGCCGAGGGCTTCCAGTTTCCCGTGGGGTTCTCCGGTTTCCCCCACAGTACAAAAACATGCGGTATAGGTGAATTGGGTACGCTAAATTGTTCGTAGTTTATGTGTGTTAATGTAAAAGTGTAGAGTGCAGCTGGAAGGGCATCCGCTGTGTAAAACATATGCTGGTTAAGTTGGCGGTTCATTCCGCTGTGACAACCCCTGACTAATAAAGGGACTAAGCCGAAAAAAAATGAATGATTAAGTATGAGGGATATTGTATTTCCTTCTGCTTGTTGATGAGCATGTGCTGTTTTTCATCTTTTTTTTTATAGCTTTTTGATTTACTAATTTCTTTGGAAGGACCCTAAAACTGAAAAAGCCCTATTATAGCAACCATTTGTTTAGAATTTTAAAAGTTTAAATTATAATTAGACATGAATTTGACTAGAAAACCAAAGATTTCCAACACAAACTTGACAGTTTTGGAGAGATTTGTGCATGATGTAGTAATGAAGATGCATCTCATTCATAATAGTGTGTGACTGGATAGACCCAATCTCATGAATAAATGTGCAGAAATGCTGAAAATCTGATGACATCACTGTGCACTGGTGGCTATTTATCACTCCAAATGTAAGCTTTTACCTCATGTCTTGTGTATTTTTTAAAACCTTTTTTAAATTGCTTAACTGATAGTGAAATATATGCGTCCTAGTTGTGATTTTTGCAATGTGCCACATGCTTATATATCTGTCAGCATTTCAAACAAAATGTTTAGGGTGGATAACCTTTAAAATTGTCTTTAAATGTTCTTGTACATTTGTGAAGAAACATTATTTAGTGATCACTTCCTTTTTGTTTTTCACAGGGAGACTCCAATAAATAAAAATTTAAACCTGGTAAAATGGACATGATGAAGTGTAAAGTTAGTAAAATTTGTAAAATTCTTATAAATAATTAATAAATTACATTTGTTCTTTTTTTTTTTTTTTTTTTAATTGCATTATGTGATTTTGATCTTTTGTTGTTTGTTAGACATTTAAAAAAAGTCAACATTTTTTATAGTTTGATATGATATATTGGGTTAAAGTTGTAAATTACAGTGCAAAACTTGGTAATAAACTACTAGTACTTTTGTTCTTTACTCATTCATTCAGTCATTCATTTTCCTTTGGCTTAGTCCCTTTATTAATCAGTGGTCACCACAGCGGAATGAACCGCCAACTTATCCAGCATAGGTTTTATGCAGGAGATGCCCTTACAGCTCTAACACTGGCAAACACCCATACATACTCATTCACACACATACACTATGGACAATTTAGTTTATTCAATTCACCTATAGCGCATGTCTTTGGACTGTGAGAGAAACCAGAGCACCCTGAGGAAACCCACATGAACATGCATTCTTCACACAGAAATGCCAACAGACCCAGCCAAGGCTCGAAGTAGCGACCTGCTTGCTGTGAGGCGACAGCCCTACCCACTGCACTCTCTATATTATTTCCTATACAATATACAAAAAGTTGTGTAATTTCAAACTACACAAATGTCAATAAGAGTCACTTTGTTGAACTGCACAGTTGAATTTTCAATATCAAAAATCGACAGTGCAAATTCCCATACAGTTTATAACTGCAATGAATAAATTGAAGAAACCTGTGAATCACAATATACACAATATACAGAACCTGTTAATGTTGCAACAACACTCCATTTGGCAGGACATATTGAGTTGTGTTGCTGCTCACTTTGTTGCCGTTTTTTTAAGCATCATCAAAATGGTTCATTTCCCACAGTGTATGAAAAGTTATCCTTCAATCAGATCTAACAGTTTACATCTACAATATTGGACGTTTATCTCATCCCATTTTTATTGACTTGAATTTTTCATGATAAGCTATCACGCTTTTGTGTCTTATCTAGCAGATATTTTTAATCTGGAGTTATTTTCCAGAGGCAAGAGCTACATCAGCTCGCTAGACCTCATCTAGTCGCTCTTTATACCCAGAACAAGACAGTAGCACAATGCCTTGCCGTTAGAGCCATGTCAGAATGGCGCTTAAAATAAATAAATGATCAGCCAGAAACAAACATCAAAGCCTGTGTGTGTCTCTCTGTGTGTGTGTGTGTACTGTGCTGCGCTTCAAAGGGAATAGGACCTTCAAACCCACGGTTCTATAGAGAATAACGTGTCTATGTTACTGTGTGTCAGTCCATTTGTGTGTTAATGAAAAAAACAACAACTGCATAGCTCTCTTTGTAAATATTAATCTGCGCCTACCTCCGTTTTACAGCCCATACTCAATCTGGGCCGCTTTGTCGACATACACCTGTCCCCTGACAGCCCAATCCAATCTACTTTGCTCAAAGTCAGCGAGTGAGGTTTCAATAGTCATTTATCATTCCCTAGCATCTTCTCATTCATTTCTTTATCTTCATCCTTGGTAAATCCCCAGAAAGCGGAGCAGAATTCTTTCTATTATGTTTATAATGTCAGAGTGTTATCTAACCTGTGATATTTCTTCTGTCTTTCTTTCAGCTTTCGCGCTCTCTCGCTCTCTGCCTTTGCTCGCCGCTGGGCACATCATCTCCTCCTGTCTGTCCGTATAGGGGGATGTCTGTCCTCTAACTGCCTCTCTCTCTCTCTCGACTAACTGATAGGTGTGTATACAGGTGAACTGTGTATGAACCTCGCCTCAGCCTTTCGTTTTGGTGTTTTATTCTTTTTGTGATGCCTCCATTACTGTCGTTTTGTCACCTTTCGCTGTGGAAGAGAAGTCGGAGGTGGAGTGCATAGCATGGATGATGTTTTCATGCTGGTTTCAAGTTGGTTTTGTGTCAGTGTGTGTGTGGTGAATTGAGTCTGGAGCCATTTATGCTTTGTGCCATATCGTATGTGACTCTTCATCTTCAGTATGTTATGCATGGACCACTTTTTTAAATGTTAGCGCTAAACAATCAGATTTAAAGGGATCCTTAAAGGGATAGTTCACCCAAAACTGAAAACTCTCATAATTTAAGTAACTCCTCACTTGTAGTATATATGTTCATTCATTTTCCTTTGGCTTAGTCTCTTTTTTATCATCGGTTGCCACAGCAGAATGAACCGCCAACTATTACAGCATGTTTTACGCAGTGGATTTCCTTTCAGCAAAAACCCAGTACTGGGAAACACCCATACACTAACATTCACACACGCACTCATAGACTACGGGCAATTTTGTTTACCCAATTAACCTGTACCGCATGTCTTTGGACTGTGGGGGAAACCAGAGCACCCGGAGGAAACCCACTCCAACACATGGAGAACATGCAAACTCTACACAGAAATGCCAACTGGCCCGGCCAGGACTCGAACCAGCGACCTTCTTGCTGTGAGGCGATTGTGCTAACCACTGAGCCACTGTGCCACCCTTGTATATTCAATTTCTTTTCTTTTTTTTCACTATAGCACCTTGATTTTTCCTCTCACAACTTTTGATGTTGAAAAGTTCGACATTGTTGACATACTGACAGTATTGACATTGATATATATTTACATTTACATTTACATTTAGTCATTTAGTAGACGCTTTTTTGATATATATTGATCTGATATTGATATATATGATCTGGGTTGATGTAAATTAGTTAAAAAAACCTGGTAATGAACATAATTTCAAGTCATTTCTGCTATGGAAGTCAGAGAGTACCAGCAATCAGTTTTAACTCAAACAAAATATCTTCTTATGTATTCAACAAAAGAATGAAATGCTTAAAGGTTTAAAACCACATGAGGAAGAGTAAACGATAAGGTCATTTTCAATTTTGTGTGAACTATCCATTTATGCTGAAAATGTATGTTTTGTCTTCATTTACTCACCCTCATATGTTGTTCCAAACTAATATGAGTTCACTTTCATATTCAGAACTCTGTGTACAAAGAAAGTGTTTGAGGACCATGGCTGTCAAAAAGGTCATTTGATCAGTTGATGTATGTTACAGTAGTTCACCACAAATTAAGGATTTTCTGTCTCTTTTAAATACTAGGTATACGTACATCAAAAAAAAAGTACAATGTAGGTGGGATACAGTTTGAGGAAATGTTTAGGTTTAAGAGGTGGTTAAGGTGTAATGCATGGACCAACAGTGTAATATTAAATGTTATTACAGGAATTAATTACAGATGTAATTGCTTGCAGGTAATTTGTACCTAATGATTAAAGGTGTAATAGGAGATCTTGGAAAATGCTAATGTTAGCTTGAAATTGACATTCAAAGCCATGTTCCCTGAAAGCATAAACATGCACTAGACAACTGTACTACAGTACAATACATCACGTAACATTTACCAGAAAGAAAACTTGATAGAATAGGATGCACAGAGGTTTGCAATTACAAATTTGTCTGGCAGTTGGGACAGCCTATCATAATGTTTAAACATTTTGATTAGACGACTTTTCTTGGTGCTACAACTTTCACAGAATATTAAAATACATATAAATACATTTGGACCACTTTATTTAATAATGTCAGAATGTGCAGAGATTTTCAACCAATATTACATATTTTTTTCTGAAGACCTTAACCCATTGCACTTTTAGTTAAAATGTACATACATAGTAATTAATGCCACATAATATAAAGTTGGGCCAGATTGTCATATCAAAAGCAGAAGCCTTTTCTCCCACAACTTCAAAATACTTCATATACAAAAATAAGATCCAAGCAAGCCATTTAATCCAAGTTTTCTGAAGAGACAAAATCTAAATGCAGTAAAATACTGAACAGAGAAGATAAACAGAAGCTCGACCAAATCTCTTTGGTTCTTGTGGAGAACATAAAGGTACGTTTATGGGGTGAACTAACACTAAGACCAGAATATTTTTCATTCGTTTTATTACAATTACAGTAAAACAAAGTTGCAGTCTCTGAAAAAATTTACTTAAAGGGCCATGAAACACCCCTCTTTCAGTTTAAATCTACATTAAAAAGTGACAAAAACTGTGAGGAGACCCATGATTTTATAGTTTATAAAGTTAAAATGCAAAGAAATAAACAGTAGGTAATTTAATGATCTGCTACATTTGTTATTTATAATTTCATATGCACATAACCACAATTTGCTATATCATTATAAAGGTAATCGTGTTTATATAAACACTATAAATGAGAAGGACTTCCCTCCTCCTGAATCCCGGGTCTGAATGCAGATATAGTCGAGGTGTCTGAATGGGAACAAACTCAACTGATAAAAGACAAAGTCTGCCATTCTCCAATTCTCGTACAGCTCTCCCGACAAAAATACTTGCTGCAAACCAACGCTTTGTTGTATCCGACCTGACAGAATCACGCGTCTGTGCAAGGACGTCTCACCCAGGCATTGGGTCTCATAGTTTGTCAGGTCTGCCTTGACTTAAGAAAGCATGTGCTCTCACAAATAATTAGGAAGCAGGGTCTTCTCATATGATAAGAAAAATCAGCTATGAATACTAATGAGAAACTGAAGTGTCATCACTCCACTAGCAGACACGTGACCGATTTTGATCCCACCCCAAAATGAGGTGGTTGAAGATGAAATTAGCTGAAAAAAGCTCAAAATTATCCATGTTTTCCTCACAATTAAAGCTGAAAGGTGCTAATGTCGTCTTAACAGATGCTCAACACACACAAATCTGTTAAAAGTAAAAAAAAAAAAGTACTCCAGGGTGTCTTGAATCTTTAATCTAATGCATAAAATCTACCACAAACTGTTGGTGTTTTTATAACAAAAATCATTTGGATGACTGCACAACTCTATCATGAAATAGCACTGTGAAATAAATAAACGTAAACTTTAAATACTATTTAATCACCTGCCAAGGTCTGTGCTTTAATGACAGCTGTTCTCACCATTCACTTCACTGTCCAGAAAGTTGACATTCTGCTATAAATAACTCCTTTGTCTCCCACTGAAGAGAGAGTAATTGGTGACAGAATTGACATTTTTGGTTGAACTACTGTATCCCTTTAAATGGTTGTTTCTTTTGTCCCGGGTCCTTCTCTCTCTCTCCCCCACTTACCCTGCTCTGTAATCAGCATATAATTTTGTGGGCTGCTATGGAAGACTATGACGTGCCGTCAGCCGCTAGTATCCTGGCATCAGTCAAAGAGCAGGAGGCGCGCTTCGAGCGTCTGACCAGGGCTCTCGAAGAGGAACGCCGCAATGTCTCCCTGCAGCTGGAGCGCGGCAGCCTACCCTCTGATCGACTGCTGGGCGGCACCACAGGCGGGACCAACCAACCACTGGCCTGGCAGCAGATGGTCATGCAGGTACAGCCGGCCATTCATCAGTCTCCAATATGTGAATCAACCCAACAGCCTCATACCTCACAATCTTCATATCTGTTGATTTCATGAAATCGGTCCTTCTGTGTCTCATTTAGTACGAGCTGTTTTTGGCTGTGCTGAGTTATTGCTCTGGATGTGGTCCTGCAGTGACTCATCATCTATTCCCAGGATGAGTCGTCTTGTTTCAATCCTCATCTCTCTCTCTCTCCGTTTTTATATTATCTCATACACCTTTTTTGTTTTGCTTTGGGTCTTTTGTTATGCTGAGGCAAATGTGTGTCTGTGATGCCATCCCAGGGTGGACAGCCATAGTCAATAGGAGAGAAAATAAAATTCGAATGAAACTTTGATGACAGTCATATACAGTTGAAGTCAGAATTATTAGCTCTTTATTTTTCCCTCAATTTCTGTTTAACGGATTTTCTAAAGAGAGAGAAAGAGAGAACACATTTCTAAACTTAATAGTTTTAATAACTCATCTCTAATAACTGATTTATTTTATCTTTGCCATGATGACAGTAAACAATATTTTACGATAAACGATATTTTTCAAGACACTTCTATACAGCTTAAAGTGACATTTAAAGGCGTAACTAGGTTAATTAAGTTAACTCTGCAGGTTAGGGTAATTAGGCAAGGTATTGTATAATGATGGTTTGTTCTGAAGACTATCAAAAAAATAAATAGCTTAAAGGGGCTAATAACTTTGACCTTAAAATGGATTTCAAAAACTGCTTTTATTCTAGACGAAATTAAACAAGCAAGACTTTCTCCAGAAGAAAAAATATTATCAGACATACTCTGAAAATTTCCTTGCTCTGTTAACATCATTTGGGAAATATTTAAAAAAGATAAAAAAAATTAAAAGGGGGCAAATAATTCTGACTTCAACTGTCCAACTTCCAAAAGTCCCACGTTATTAAAAACACTGTTAGGCCAAATATATTTCACTAACAAGTGAAAATTGGTTGTTTTTGCGTTGTTTAGAACAAGTTGTGGCAGTTTATAAAGAAATTTTGAAGCAAAATCACAGCTATGAGATCATTGTGTAAATTCCAGCGTGGACATTGGCTGTCTGTACCGGCTGGTACAGAGTGATGTCATTGAGTTTTCAGCACATCTGTTCATTAATTCATGAGAAAGACTTGGTTTGAACCAATCAGGGCACTCTGTTGTGAAGGAGGTGCAACTTCATTAATATGCATGATATAGCTTCGAAGACTCCTTTTACCTGTTACATTGTTCAGAGAGACGCCACGTTGTATTGCCAACCGTCATGGCCTTTTAATGAGCAAAACAAAACACTGAGTTGTGGGGAGTTATAAAGGAACAACTTGTTGGTCTTTGATGGGGTTTGGCTCGGCAACCCTGGGATATAGTGATTATTATTGGCACTTGAGCAATAGTAAAATATTGTAGCAGTGAATTCTTATTAGGGCTGTACAGTACGAAATAGTAAAAAACTAACATTGGTATGAATAGAATAGAATTTATGGAATAGAATTATGAATAGATTTTGACCAGATTACTTGAATAGCTCTTTGGACAGAATTCATTCATTAGATTGAATGGGATGAAATTCCAGAGGACAAATGGTCGTGTCCAACTGAGCTTTGTTTCTCTCAAGTTTTTCCTTCACTTTCGTCAATTGGTGAAGTTTGTTCCTCGCCACTGTCGCTGGTTTGGGACTTGTGGAGCTGCACATCAATGGATTTGCTCTTCAGTGTTTGGACTTTCAGAAGGGAAATTTAAACCACACTGAACTGAACTAAACTGAACTCCAACTCTAAAAACTGAACTGACAAAGTTTCAGTTTACTAGACCTGTTTAGCTGCTTTGGCACAATCTACATTGTAAAAGCGCTGTAGAAATAAACATGAAATGAACTGAATTTAATTGAATTGAATCACACATACATAATAAGAAACAATTACAAGCATAGATAAATAGAATAGAGCAAAGATAAAAGTTAAATAAAGAGTGCTTTGTGCTTTTCTGGGTAGTCTAATGATATTTATGTACAGAAATGGAATAATCAAATGTAAAATAACTCTGTAGTCTTAATTGTATTAATAACTCAATAAAATATATCTTTATTAAAATTACAAATGGTGCAATTCCTTGTGCTTGAATGCTTTAAGCTCTCTTCAATAAAGCTGCGGTCACACTGGGCTTTTCCTCCCATAGACTTCCATTCATCCGCACGCGAATGCGTCAGACCGGAAATGCAAGGTCATGCGTCAAGTTTCGCATGTCGCTGCGGTGCAAAGTTCAAGCTTGGTGAACTCTGACCTGCGAAATCGCATCATTTGACTGCGTGAGACCAATCAAGGATCAAAACAGCACCTCTCTGGACAGAAATGTAAAATATTGAGCAAATCGCTGGCTTTTTAATGTCTAATCATCTTGTTTAATCCCGCCCCTTTTCGCAGCGCCGTACGACAGAATTTCACACACACAAAGCCCAGTGTGACCGTTGCTTTAGTCACAGACCCTAATTAGTCACAGAACCTAAACTCAAAATGGATTCCTGAGCTCTGCACAGTTTTGCTCCAACCCTAATCAAACACAGCTGATCCAACTAATCAAGGGGTTTAAGACTACTAGAGACAATTAAGCAGGTGTGAGTGGTAGGTGGTTGGAGCTAAACTGTGCAGAGCTGCGGCTCTCTAGGAATTGAGTTAGAGACCATTCGCCTAATAGATGAACTTTCACTTTCTTATGGTTAAACTGTTGTGTTCTAAACTGTTGTGTCTGGTCTTAACTGTACTCTTAACTCAACGTTGCATATGGCTACTGAGAATGCACACATTGCGATCTCAATGCTGAAACGATATATTGCAGAATTATTCCTGCATACCAATGTATGTGTTGAGCTAAGCATTCAATCATTCAGTCAAACAGCCTGTTTTGTAAAGTTAGGAGATATAAATTGTGTTAATGTGTGTGAATTATTTTGCGCTAGTCATCAGTTGTGCATAGCTTCAGGAAGTCATAAATACAACCATAGCACATACAAGCCACTGAGATCTTGATGCAGATCAAGATTTGGTGACTTCAGTCCACTATGTGCATAACAGATTACAGTTCATTTGATATTTGTTGCTCTTTGAATTCAAAAATAGATACAATTCAGCTTTAAATGTTGGAGATATAAATATAGGTAGTGTTCCACACATATGTGTATGTACAGTACATATTATTATATTATTTTATTGATGGACGTTTAGACTGACAATTTAGCAAGGTCTACAGTATGTGCATTGGTGGTGAAAAATCATTTTAATTTAATGGTAGTAGATATATCTGTATGCTAAAAACATCATATCATTGATTTGTGATGGACTCTATAGGCACATATGGATTTTAGTGTTGTCAGCATACTGGAATTCGATACCAGTCAGTACTAAAATTATAAAAAATGTCCATTTCCCGCCAACATTTGAGCTCCATTGTGTTCACGTGCTCAACAGAAATGACGGTGATTGGCCATGAAGGTCATCAGTTCACTAAACTCAACGCTGTTTACTGAGTGTAACTACAGATACAGGGACACTGGAGCGCTTTAAAGTCATGAAGATCCGCTGGTCTGTTTATAAGCTGACATACAAGCAATATGCTGATAAATCGACTGATCTTCGCGGCTTTAAAACGCTCCAGTGGACATTTTTAAAATTTCAGTACCGGTTGGTATCAAATTCCAGTGTTGTTACAACACTAACATTACATTTACATTTAGTCATTTAGCAGACGCTTTTGTCCAAACCAGTGTTACTTTATAATCCTTCAATGGTGATACGTTTGATTTCCATATAGCTCTTTTCCTTTACTTTTTTACATTCACCAGTTAACAAAAGCAAAGTTAACAGTAAATGCCAGGCACCTTGTCACGGCTTCGGCTGTAAATGATCTGCCTTTTCCTCTGTGTGTTTAGGCTATGTTCTGTGGCCTCACCTGCCCATGAAGCCTGTGAGTTTTACACCCCTCTGCCTAACCTGACAGCTTGAAAATTAGCTTGCCCTTTTATATGTCGGTTACTGTCATGAGGGCTTGCATGTCACAAGATCAGTTTGCAGCAACTGACTGGTATCTTCTGTCTAGATGTCTGTCTTTATATGCTGTGGCTTCTTTTATCATTGAGAATTATGCCCAAAAAAATCACATGATCAAAAGCTGCTGGTTTAGGTAGCTGTTGCCATTACTGGCAGTGATGGGTTGATGTACTGTGGTGGTTTTAGCGACTGTGGGCCAGTGTGTCTTGGGTTGACATGTTTGTAGACCTTGTGGCAGTGTCATGACTGTGTTTTGATGAGACTGCTGAATAATTCATGATTTTTGTGTATGTGTGTGTTTGTGTGTGACCAGTGATTTTAGGGACAGCTAAATATTGTATAGCACTGAAACAGTTAAAAACATGTATATGTTATTCTCTTAAGCTGTAAAGTACAGAATATTACTGTTAAAATTGTTACAAATATGTGGGTGTAGACTAAATGTCTTTTTTTTCAGTAGTACCTTTATTTGATAAAAGAAAATCACTTTAAAGTTAGTTCTTTATGTGAATAATTCTTAAAAGGTGATATATTACTTTGATTTCAATGTCAATTTTTATTATAATTACTCTGGTCTTGGATGTCGCATGATCATTAAGAAATCATTCTTATATGCTGATTAGCTGCTCTATTCGGATCAGTTATTAATAGAGCTATACTGTAGCTGCACGATACTGAAAAAATTCTAACATTGCAATATTTATTTTTATTTTGCGATAAATATTGCAATATGTATACAGTTTCCCCATATGACTTTATAGGCCCTATCATATACCCGGTGCAATGCGGCGCAAGGCGCAACGCAATTGTTGTTTGCTAGTTTCAACTCAGCGCAAGAGTCGTTTTGACGTTTTGCGCCACGTTGTAGAAATAGCAAATGCATTTGCGCTCATATGTGCGCCCATAGGCGTTCTAATCTAAAAAAGGAGGCTTGTTGAGGCGCATTGCTGGCGCGTTGCTATTTTGAGGAACTTGAATAGACGGTTCAGTAGACCAGATCAAAGCTGGTCTATTGTCCAGCGCAGAGCGCATTAGTTGTGCGCCTCGCTTACACATTGCTTAGTACACACAGGATTTACAGCAATACGCGAATATCTTTACAAATGAAAAAGAATTAAAGCATTAAAATATTACAAAAAATATTATTTTCTAGCCTACATTAATATAAAAACCATACTTTCATGCCTTCTTCATCTCGGGGTGTTTTTCAGTTTATTCATAACAATTTGCTTTTGTATAATGTTATTATTATTAGCAGTATTATTTATTATAAACATATTTATATTTGTTTTATTAAAAACAAGCTTAGATTTGCCCACCTGCCAGGTTTTAGACCATATTGGGCACAGCATGTGTATTTAGATATAACTCAGTTTTTTGACCACACTTCTGTTATTATTGTTCATTTATTCGCTTGCTGGAAATTTGAACTGAATTAAGAAATAGTTTTGAAACAAATCTTTGCGCTTCACAAACGAAATTAATTATTTATAGGCTAAATGATGTCTGTGCGTAGAACACTTTTCCCTATCCACGAAAGTGAAAGCAAAAGTAAACAATGAGGAGGCTCATCTCTCATTCTCGCGCTGTAGATGCTCTGTTTAACTGTTTTCTCTCTAGTGAAGTGTTCAGTTTTTCAACGTACAAAGTCCGCCATGTAAATAACAAATGCGCTATGGTGGATTTAAAGGGATTAAAGGGAATGGGAGATGAGACTGATTGATTTATTCTCAAAACACACCTATAACTCATTAAGAGAATAAGCTCAACCCTGTAAGACCATGCACCACAGTGCAAAATGAATTTTTCTATCCTTAACATAGCAAAAGTGTATTCTGACATGCCCTTAATGCTTTGCACCCTGCGCTTTGGACTTTGTGCATGGATCGTCAAAATAGAGCCCTATATCTCTGTTTGGAAAGAATTTGTAAGGTTAGATCAATTGGGATGATTTTGCAGTGGGAGTGCGTCTATAAATAGTCTATAAAATTTTGTCCCCTGACATATTTTTGTTATAGTCTTTGCTATTACCTATTATCTGTATTTGCATGTGTTGTGAGTCTTTTCATGCACATGTTTAGTCAGAGATTGATGATTTAATGTTTACTATTTGCATCTCCATAAAATTTAATAAACAATCTATAAACTTTTTGGGGTTCCCCGACATGTTTTTGTTGTGGTCTGTGCTAATTGCAGTGCGTTTCTGTATTTGTATGTGTTGTGAGTTTTTTCATGCATAACAATCTGGAAATACAATCAAGAAAAAGATACAATTGAAATAAAGTGTTTTATCATTTCCTGAGTCTAACAGTATTGAACTAAAGGATAAAAATAAAAATAATTCAATAAAATGAATCATAGTTAAGGCCACAAATAGTTCAATTTCTTATACCTGCATGTTTTTAAAATCATTATACAATCACAGGCATCAAAAACACATGCAAATGAGAAATTATAATACAAACTCAACATTGCAATATCCTGCGATGTGACTATTGTGAGTGATCACATTGCGATATTGATGCTGAACCGATATATTGTGCAGCCCTAGTGCTTAATGATGGTTCATTTTTATTTAATATGGAAATTTTTGTATGTGTGTGTAAAGCATGATGCGTCGTACCTTAAGGGATTCTGAAAGCTCTAAATAACTGGATTTATTTGAAATATTTTTGTTCCATTATAGCTGACAGGTTTGATCAATTTAATGTGTTCTTCAGGTATAAAAGTATTTTAATGGTATGATTTGTGATGTGATGTCATCATGCTTAAGGTCTATTCACACCAATGACAACAACAGTAACGTCAGTCCTAAATTTAGGACTCTAAGAAAAATTAGTTTCAGAGTTTTAGTGATCAAACTAAATCTATGAAGCTTTAGGAGTAGTGAAGAGGACTCCATATGTTACTAAAACTAAATCACAGACCATCCTGAAATAGTAGCTGTTGGAAACTTTATTCTCAAAACATATTTAAACATATTTTAGAAAAAAATTACTATAATGAGATATATTAAAACAATGTATGGCCTTTATCATACAGATATTTTGACTGAATGTTTGCATGTCTTATTATCAGCTACCATGATTAACATGATTATAGCTACCATGAATAAAAAGCTGTTTTTATGCAAAACAGCCAACTGTTTATGAGAAGCACTCTTGTAAGAGGTGAACAAAGAGCTCAAAATATACTTATTTAACTTTTGACACCTGTCCTCCATTTTGAACCTTTTTTTTGAATATGGCAGCAATATCATGTTCTATAATATTTTTTGTGAATACGTCTTTGACAGACACCTCTTTTTATCAGCCAATCTCTGTGTGCATAGATAATAAGACTTCTGAGTTCATGGCAACGAGGTCAACCCTACATTTACTCTCAGATTAAGACTTCTCCTATTCCTTGATAAAAGTTTGTCTCAGCAGTAATGTGGCTAGGTTTTACATAGAGTTTTTCTATAGACTTTTTAGAAGAGATATTTAGAAGAACGTATTTTTTTAACTTGCACAGAAAAAGCAATTAAGGTGAATTCCAGATGTTTGTGGCAAATGTGTCACATATTGCACATCATTCTCTCGCCTGGCAAAACTTTTCTTATTTACATTGGCTTTTAATGTAATCTACTCTTATACTGGTGAGTACTTAAAGGTGCCATATACTGCAATTGTTCTCTGATATCTACATAGTAGGTTTATGGCTTTGGTAAGTTCAAAAAATCTCCAGAAATGTTTTTTTATGATAATTTATTACTCCATAAAATACCTCTAGGATCAGAAGGTCCATGATTGACCATATATGGTTCGTGCATATTAATGAGCTTCGCTCTGACATGTCACTCTTACAGACACACAGAAGTGAAATATATGCTTAAAATAACTAAGGTAGGAAAATTATCACTGTTGTATCACTAGAAAATGTTTGGCTTATCAAACACAGCCTGAGGCCTGCATATTAATTAACGATTTCACAGCTTTTTCATGATCTCAGAGCTGCATATGAGTTGTGTTCTCTTGATTACGCAGTTGTTCATCAGATCCGGATGAATGACCTAAAGTAGGCATACATGCAAATGCGGAGGGCATGGCTCATGAGTCTCATCACAGTTTGTTTTGTCCTCTGATTGTCCTCCGATTGCCTCTGATTGGTTTGATTTTGACCACTGGGGTTTTTACACTTGTGGAATTTACATGCAAACGAGGAAACAGTGGTGTCTGAGGCTCACAGGCTCAGGCTCACCTTTCCATAAACTGATCTTTTAATATTCTACTATGCCCTGGTATACCCAGATTTTTATTATAGGGCACCTTTAAATTTGCACTTGGTGTGAATAATTACAACCAGCATTAATGGCATGATAATATGTTTTGTGAATATGGGCCCAGGTATCTAACCAGGATTGAATTTGCTTGGTTACTTTAGTTTGTTTATCTGGGAAATCATTTTTGATACTTTTTATGTCAAAATTAACAATATTTTCCATTGTAACAATCTGGTATCTTGTCCACAAAAAGGGAAAGTTCACCCCAAAATTAACATTTTGACATCATATATTCACCCTTCACTTGTTTTAAACCTTTATGAGTATCTTTCTGAAAACCCGTAACCATTGACTTCAACAATAATTGTTTTGAAAGTCAGTGGTTAAATCATTTAATCTTCCTTCAAAATATCTTCTTTTGTGTACAACAGAATAAAGAAACTCATGACCACTTGAGGGTGAGTAAATATTGAGTGTATTTTTTGGGTGAACTATCCCTTTAATGTTGTATTAGAAGGTGCATCAAGTGTTGATAGATTTGATTCCCAAGGAACCAAAGGACTCCCCTCATTCACTGCTTTATCTTATCTGTTTTTGTCTTAGGGGAGACATTGATTTATTTAGTTTTTGAGCCTTTATTATTCTCCTCAGGGCCTCAAAGGTCACAGAGTGACAGAGAGACACAATAGAGCTGCGTCAATGGCAGACCTCGTCTCTTTCACCGCAGCTCTGACACCGTAGACAGCATTTTCTTTAAAGTAACCTCAACTGTCCCGCATGTAACTAACGCTCAGGGGTCGTGACCTGAGGCATCGCAGCTTCTTCTTCCTGGAATCTGGAGCTTGATTTAACATTCAGGAATTGTGCCTGGAGGATTGAAGCTTTTGGTTCCTGTGACTGAACTTTGCCGGCTCTGTCTAAATGTTGTTGAGTCTTAAAGGCCTGTGGAGAGCTTTGGAGAAGAGATGCAGCTTTGATCAGTGCTCTCTGTGAGAAGACACACATAGATGGTTTGATATACAGTACACCACTGTTCAGGTTTTCTCTGCCTTACTGTACTTGTTCTTTGGTGTGGAGTGAGAGGAACTCAAAAGATGGTTTCAGTTTGGTCTGTAAAAGTAAAGAATAGAGAAGTGAAAATTGGCACACTTTATATTTATATTTTATATTATGTGTTTCAACATTAGGTTAGATTGGCCTAATCCATTTTTAATCAATAAACTACACTAAAAGAATCAATGAACTACAACTATTCATTATTTATATTAACTTGTTCCACAGGTTTTTTTAACTAAGTTTCTCTCTTCAGAATATAACTTGTTTTGTGCTCGTAATACTTATTTACTTGTAATTACTAATATTTTTTTTTCATCCAAACTTGGCTCTGTCCAAAAAAATATAGAATTGTTATGATCACCAGTGATCTAGCAGCTGCAGATTTCTGAAGAACTACAATTCTGCAACTGAACCGAACTACAACTCCCAGAAGTCATTGCTCTGATCACTGCTGCCATAGCTGACAGTTATCCGGACACTGACACACACTGACGTTCATCATTGAATCATTACATGGACTATATATTAGTGGTGGGCAAATTGAGGCTTTATTAAACACTGAAACAGTCGAGGCAAATGTGCCGAAGCTTCGAAATGTTTCGAAACGCGTCTCCACAGTGACACCTAGTGGTCATTTTTTTAAATGTATTGCTCTAGAACAGCTTTAGCAATGAAACAGTAAAGCAAATTAGGGAATTAAACCCCATGTTGTAAAGTTGAGAGTCCAAGTTATTTACTGAAGTGGTGAGCATTCCAGATTAGCATGCCTAAATAATGGGTTCGAACCCAAGGGTATGCAGCTATAGATGCTATTTTAAATGCTCTGTTCTTGTAATGTGTTTTGTTTAAATATTGGTCTGAAATTCAAATGAACACTTTGTGAATACATATGTCTTGTTTAGGTCATAAAAAAGTAACATTATTAAAATGCATTAAGTCATAATTACAGAGTATTTGTACAAGTCGGGATTCGAACTCCACTAGGCTACATGAAATAGAGTTTTTGTTCCGACCCTGCCAGTGCAATGCAGATTTGCCAGGTCTCGAATCACTTCTGAAACGACCGATGCTTTGAATCAATTTAGTCACGTGACCTGAGTGTTTCGAATCACCTTAGTCACGTGACTTGGGTGGTTCGGATGATGTGTCGAAACATCAGTTTCACGTCAGCCATCCCTACTATATATACACCCCATTTTCACAATCACATTGCTGAGTCTTGTTAAACTGTAAGGAAGCATTACGAATACTACCTTGTCTTGTTATTGACTCGTGATTTGTTTATTGTTTATGTTGCTTTGAGGCCTGTCTCGACCATTCGCCTGTACTCTGACTACGCTTTTAGATATATGGATTTGCTCCTCTCTGTCCCTGTTTTGACCTTTTGCCTCCCTAAAGATTCTCTTAATAAACTCCAGTTGGATCCTCAACTCATTACAAAAATAAAGAGATATTAGCAATTCGCAACACATAGTATCAATAGTATCAATAGTATCAATATGACAGTATTGGTGTTTAAATTAAACAATGACATTATTATTAATTAAAATGCACCAAATCAGCAAACAAGATTGATTACTTATCCATCATGTGACTCCGTAATAAATCTGAAAATGCAGCTTTACACTAAAAAAAATGCTCATTCATTTGTGTTGGGACAACATGAAGGAATTAAGTTAACTTATTAGTTTTTTTTTGTGTTGTTTCAGCTCAATTTAAATAAGTAGTATGAACAAACAGCAAATTACTTATTATTGATTGTACTATTTCAGTAATAAATAGTAAAAAAGTACCAAAAACATTTGAATAATTTAGCAATATTGTTCTTTGGCTTTATTTTTGAGCAAATAAATGCAACCTCGGTGAGTGTAAGAGGCAACTACAAACTCGTGAGCATTATTTTATGTTTTGACTTTATTAATCATGTACAGAAAGCCATTATAGACTAAAGACCATTTTGAGGGATGTAAACAAAAACAATGGTCCCAATGTAATTCCTGTTTTACATTCTTAATTTCTATAGCTTCCGAGAATCTAAAAAGAGCCACATATTGATAAATAATGTTATGATGGCTGTTTTAACATCAAGTTATGATTGAATTCCCTCTTGTAACAGTTATGAAATAGTTTGATATCTAGCAGGAAATGTTCATGGGCCAATGGCAGCACCACATTGAAATGGTCTATACAGTGCATCCTGGCTGTATGTTTGTCAGTCACACCCTTAAGAGAAGGTTTTCTTTAGGATTCTTTGGGTAGATTTCCTGCATGCCCTTAGACACATACTATAGGGTTTGCCACAATACAGAAGCGCGCTCGCTGAGGAGAAAAAGCTTGGGAGGCCCACAGTCTTGTAAATCACCTGCTTAACAATGACTTTCTCACCCTCCTCCCACACACATACACAATCTCACTTCCAGTGCCATTAGGAAAACTCTAACCTCTTGTAAAACTATAATTAAAGCAGCAGTGAAACTGCCCGTGTTGCTTATTTTCTCCCTCACACCTTTTATTGCCTTTTTTCTATGCTCTCACACATACATACTGTACACTTTTTTTTCTACTTTTTATGTATTAAGTTTTTCTTTAAAAGTTCTAAATGTGGCTAAAAATATTAGTCTCTGAATATGTCATAAAAACGAGAAGTTTCTGTCAGAAACTTACAGGGAAAACTTTTTATGCACACTGAAGTGCTTATAAACTTTTTCCACAGTTTACAAAAAAAAATCTAGATTTTTTTGCCCTAAATGTCTATTCTGCTGGAATGAAAAATATGTAGAAAATGTTGAAATTCATTCATTCAAATATATTTTGAAATTAAGGTGATTTAAGTGACTTTGAATATAGCTTGTTTGTTGGTGCCAGACTTTCTGGTCTGAGTATTTCAGAAACTGCTAAACTACTGGGATGGGCACAACCATCTCTAGGGTTTACAGAAAATGGTCTGAAAAAGAGAAAATATCCAGTGAGCGGCAGTTCTGGGAGCACAAATGCCTTGTTGATGCCAGAGGTCAGAGGAGAATGGCCAAACTGGTTCCAGCTGATAGAAAGGCAACAGTAACTCAAGTAAACATTTGTTAAAACCGAGGTGTGCCTTCCTGAGTATTGTTACTGACTATATACCTTTATGACCACAGTGTACCCATCTTCTGATGGCTACTTCCAGCAGGATAACCTGCCATGTCATAAAGTGCTAATCATCTTTGACTGGTTTCTTGAACATGACAATGTTCTCAAATGGCCTCCACAGTCAACAGATTTCAATCAAATAGAGCACCTTAGGGATGTGGTGGAGCGAGAGATTCGCATCATGATGTGCAGCTGACAAATCTTCAGGAACTGCATGATGCTATCATGTCAATATGGACCAAAATCTCAGGAATATTCCCAGTACCTTGTTGAATCTATGCCACAAAGGATTAAGGCAGTTCTGAAGGCAAAAGAGGGTCCAACCCAGTACTTGTACCTAATAAAGTGGCTGGTGAGTTTATATTATATTGTGGTGAATATGCCCAATATTTTTATGGAGGGCTCTTCAACGTATTTACATATAATTTGTCCCACATGTATTCTCTGGATGCAAAAATCCCTGATTTATTTAATTAGAGAATCGTTGTATCTGTTTCTTTACTTATGTAAATGTATGTAAATATATATTGGTACAGTTTTATATTAATGTCAGTAATATTATTAACTAATATGCAAATGTTTATATGATTCATATACAATACAATTTAAAAAGTAATATTTTATGTATTTTAGTAGAAATGTTATATGAGAAACTTGTTTTGTTTACAAAACAAGTGGATCTAATTGGATTTTCATTAAACCGTAAACCTTTAATAAAAGTTAAAAAGTTTTTCTTTTTTTATTTCATGTTTTAGGGTTTTAGTTAATATACTAAGATAGGAATTCAGCATAAATCTGTAGGTTTTGTACAAAATTCTCCACTGAAATAGCAAAAAACCTTATATATGCATTTTTTTGAAAACACTTTAGTTTAGAAACTTCTTGTTAGACAACTTGCTATACAAAAGAAAAACATTGGATAAAGCATACACTTATCTGAGTACAGTATGTGTGTTTTAATGGATGTATTTTTTTTAAAACCACTAAACTATTAAGATGACATCAATTTGTCTGTTTTCAAGCCCTTGTTTTTAATTTATAAACAAAAAACTCATAATTCCATATACTTTGATAAAAGTTTCAACAATTACCTTGCCGTGGGAATTTGAGACCATCAGTTGCTGAAAAGGTACATTCATTCATTCATTCATTTTTCTTCGGCTTGGGTCACCTCAGCGGAATGAACTGCCAACATATCCAGCAGAGGATGCCCTTCCAGCTGCAACCCAGTACTGGGAAAGACCCATACACACTCATTCATTTACACACATAAACTACGGCCAATTTAGTTTATTCAATTCACCTATAACGCATGGCTTTGGACTGTGGGGGAAACCGCAGCACCTGGAGAAAACCCACGCCAACATGTTAATTCCACACAGAAACACTAACTAATCCAGCTGGGGCTTGAACCAGCTACCTTCTTGCCGTGAAGCGACAGTGCTAACCACTGAGCCACCATGTCGCCTGTGAAAATGTCTTTAAATAATTAAACTTAAATCAAGTTTTTAAAAACAATCTCATTGGGAATATTTCCTTAAAAAGTGCCAGCATGGAAGTTGTGTCTTGTTGTTAGGTCATGATGTACTTTCAGTGGACCGAATGCAGCGAACAGTGCGTTCTGGAGAAAATGCTGTGAATGAATGATGAGAAGTGAAGTGTGAATCTCTAGGTTTAGTCTTCTGTGAATTCGACAGTTTGCACTATATGTCGAGTAAGGATCCACTTCTAGTGATACGGCTATATTTCCTTCATAATACATAAAAAATGGTAATCCCATGAGTAATCCTCATTTTTGATATGTCTGCAGGTGTTAGAAAGGTGACTGTGCTCACATGTTTGCTAATGCTGGCAGGCTGAAGGACAAGAGCTCTCGGCGAGGAGTGGGAATCGCTGCATTCTTTGTATTCAGAGCAGCTGCAGGTGCCCACAGCTATTCATATTCTGTAGAGAGCTGTTCGGACGCTCTCATTCCCATTCCACAATCCATCAAATGATTAATCCTCTAAAAGCCCTAAAATACACGAACAACTCAGTTTTTTTTTTCTTTTCACTGTGTCACTTAATCTTGTCTTTCCCACTCTCTAAGTAATAATAAATAGGATTGTGTCCAGCATATTCTGTATTGTAATTCACGTCTTGATTGTTTTTCTTAATAGTTTCATTTATAAAATGGCTTTAAAGTATGCAATGCATAATTCTATTAATTATGTATCATGATTCCACAGTTTTGGTATTTTGTATGTACAATACAATGTGCTATTTAGAGAGTTTTTTTTTTTTTTTCAAATAAATGAAGCATTTTGTTCTGAAAATATCAATCACATTGATCAAAATTGACAGTAAAAACCTTTCCATAGTTGCGATAGATCTGGATGGATGGATGGATGTATGGATGGAGAGAGAAATAGATATAAATGTATGTATGTATGTATGCATGTATGAATGGATGGATGGATGTAGTGTATGGATGGATGGATGGATGAGGGATGGATGTTGTGTATGGATGGATGGATGGATGGATGTATGTATGGATGGATAGATGGATGGGTTAATGGATGGATGGATGGATGGATGGATGGATGGATGGATGGATGGATGTAGTGTATGGATGTATGTATGTATGGATGGGTTGATGGATGGATGGATGTAGTGTATGGATGTATGTATGTATGTATAGGTGGATGGATGGATGGATGTATGGCTGTACTGTATGGATGTATCTATGGATGGATGGATGGATGGATTATGTTCTTTTAAACTACAATACAATACAATGTGCTATTCAGAGAGTTTTTTCAAATAAATTAAGCATTTTATATAGTTGCGGCAGATAGACAGATAGATATGACAGTTTATTTTACCCCAATGGAATTTCTGCTTGTTGCTACTGACAGCACTAGTGGTTACAACGCTCTTTCATCTCGTTTTACGCTTGAACAACTAAATGAATACTTACAGTAATATGGCAAGCCTTTTTGACTTTTATTCATTGTCATGATATGTATTCTTGATACAACAATTTAATTCTTGATATCAAGAATTTATATTCTGTTATCAATAAAAGCTAAAACAGCAACTCTGGCAAGCCGTTTTTACTTTTATTGCTTAACTGGATATGAATTGTTCATGTCAAGAATTAAATTGTTGATATCAAGAATCCAAATTGTTGATATCAGGAATTGTTAAACCTTGATATCAACAATTCAGTTTCACTGGTTAAAATGTTCATTCTTGATATCAGGAACTGAATTTAAACTAGTAAGAATTACTGTATAGTTCTTGATATCTGTAATTGTATTTTCACTAGTTAAATGTCACCATAGACTGCCATTCAAATATAATTTTTGATATCAAGAATTGATTTCTTACTAGTTAAAAATTAAATTTTACATATCAGAAATACAATTCTTACTTGTAAAAGCATTTATTTTTATATCATTTGTCATATGGATACTAGTGCAAATGTCTATTGATATCAACAATTGAATTGTTACTAGTGAAAATGTCAATTTCTGATATTAAGAACTTAATTTCACTGGCTGAAATGTTAATTCTTGATATTTGCAATTATATTTCAGCATGTTACATTTGTTATTTCTGATATCTAAAAATGTATTTCTGATATCAACAATGAGGGAAGTTATTTTTGATATCTAAAATTACTAATTTCACTAGTAACATTTACATTCATGAAATCTGAAATTAACATTGTCACTAGTGACAAACCAATTGTTGATATCAAAAATGAACATCTTTACTAGTTGAAAAGAATTTCTTGATATCAACAATTTAATTATTGAAATCAACAATTACATTTTTCATATCAACAAATAAATAATTAGACTTTACACACCTGAAACTTGTCTATAGCACTAATTCACTGCTGCTCTTATAGTTGTGTAAATTGCTTCCTTGTCCTCATTTGTAAGTCGCTTTGGATAAAAGCGTCTGCTAAATGACTAAATGTAAATGTAAATAATGTATATCAAGTATTGCATTTCAACTAGTAAGAAATCAATTCTTGATATCAACAATTAAATTTGAATGGCAGCCTATGGTGACATTTAACTAGTGAAAATGTAATTGTTGATGTGAAAATGTAATTGTTGATATCAAAAATGTAATTGTTGATATCATAAATGCAACTGTTGATATCAACAAAAAATTGTTAATATCAACTATTTTAATTCTTGACATCAACAATTAAATTTTTGATATCAACAATTACATTTTTGATATGAACAATTACATTTTTTATATCAAGAACTGAATTGTTGATATCAAGAATGTTGATTTTTGATATGAAGAATTAAATTGTTGATATCAAGAATACATATCCTGAGATTAAATAAAAGTCAAAACGACTTGCATAATAGTAAGTCTATTTAACTGAATGTATTGTAATTACATTACAACATCGATGCTGTAAAAACAACCTTGTGAAATTGAAAATACTCACATTAACCATTCACCGGAAGATTACCGCTGGCTATAAAACTCTTGCTGTGAATAGAGCCCATTGATAAAATGTTGTAAAAGGATAGCATTGTTTTGTTGTACTAATACTGTATATACAGTCATGTGAAAAATTAGGACACCCTATGAAAGCCTTAGTATTTTATATGTTTTTTTTAATTATATGGTTATTTAATCTCAATTTTAACAATGCAGAAAGATTATGGTAATATAACTAACCAATTAAAACAAAGACTTTTCAAGATTTTCTGTAAATGTAATTCTACAAAAAATGCATTAAAAACATGTCCTATTTTTTTCACATGACTACTCTAATATTCTTGATGAGCCTGAGAAATATATGTTAAAATTGTTTACTGAAGGGTTATTTTAAAATACAGTCACCGATGGAATTATAAACTCACCACAGATATAATTTGAGGAAGGAGTGAAGTTTAAGCCAAAAAAAAAAAAAAATACATCACTATATGGAGCTACTGTAGTTACTAAATAGCAATTATTTGAAGCTGCTTGAAACATATTGTAATGTAGTTTACAATGTAAATAGAACCAGGGTTTCTCATCATTTAACCAGCCTGTAATAATTGTAAAAATAATTTGCATTTTTACTGTTTTTACTGGATAATTCAGTATATTTTATACATTTAAATAATCACAAAAATTATTCCAAACCAGTGTGAGATTTTTACTGTTAAAAAAAAAGAAGATATTTTGAAGAATGTTGGAAATCTGTAACCATTGACAACCATTGTAGGAAAAACAAATACTATGGAAGTCAGTGGTTACCAGTTTCCAAAATAATAATTAAATAATTTCCTTTTGTGTTCAGCAAATCAAAGAAACTCAAATTGCTTTGGATCAATCAAGGGTGAGCAAATGATGACAAAATTTTCATTTTTGGGCGAATTATCCCTTTAAGTCACCTACAAAATCCATGTATATTTTGTAAATGTTCAGCATATTCATTCAATTAGTTTGAAAGTCTCCAGATAAAACCATTTTCTTAACTGGACCAGCAGTAGTGCCTTTCGAGCCACTTAAAGGACCAACTGCTGCTCACCCAGTAGATCCTGAGCTTGTGTGTTTAAAATAAGAATCTCCTGCTTTATGAGACCCTTGAGTCTCTCCAGGAATGTGACCCCTTTACTCTGCATGTTCATATATAACCAAACAAGCCTGTGCGCTTGACCCTCTTATTGGGAGCCTAAATTGAAACCACTTGAAGTGTGTAAAACGCACTCCTATACTTGAAAGAGTTGTTCGGAGGCTTCAAAAACAATGCTAAAGTCAGATACTCTTCTTTGAAAATATGTGTTATGTGCTGTAATATCTGTCTTTGTTTTGGTCCCTTTTACCCGCCTGATGCCAGTTTAGCCTATTCTATTTCAGCAACCTGGGTTGCCTTGGTGGAAAATATTAATTCAGTCAGGAAGGCTCTCAAATTGTGCATCCGCAACCGAAGTGTGAGCTCCGGTGGACTGTAAGAATGAGACACAGATTCAGAGTTCCACGTGAGGTGATTATCAATTAGCAAATAGTATAAATATTACGAATGTAAACATTAGGTGAGCAGGTTACATTGTAATCCTGTGTCCTAACAACACACTACGTGACGAGATTTGCAGTGATAAGTAGTTTGGCTGTTTGCACCAGACGTAATTTAAATAAATCCATTCAGAAGCACAAAATAGTGCACTTACTGCACTCCAATGAAATGGTAAGGTTTATAATCTAATTAATACATATTAAACCTCTTTAATATGAATAAATTTACATGCTGAATCACTGATATGTGTTGGCCCAACCCCAGCCTGTAAGTATATGTACCTTCAGGCCTTGACATTAACGTTTTTGATCACCAGCCACTGTGGCTAGTAGTTTTCCAACATTACTAGCCACTCGCCATTTTCACTAGCCACAATTTTATTGTTGGGAAAACATATTTTATACACATAAACATGACTTTGACATGCTAAAATTACTTGATTTAGATTTTGCGTTATCTCCACATGCCTCCTCATTCATTTCAATTTTTGTGTGTCGTGTATGAGCTTGCTCAATAATCATGAGCAAATGGGTCATGGTTTCATAGCATTATAATTAGTTTTTATTTCACATCATTTTCCGAGCTCAAAATGAAGGATTTACCAAATTTATCTCTGACCACACCAAACATCAACAATTAATTATTTCTTAGCCACAAGTTTTAAATGTGTCAAAACAAGCAAAATATAGCTGTATACTAAACTTCTTATTTAACAAAACATATGCACAGTAATCTGTCCTGGCTGAAGGTCCCAGATCACCAGTTAACTACGCATAAATGGGGAGTTAATCTCTCATTAAAGCAATGTTATTGTAAAAAAATGATAATTAAACCATATTAATGCAAAAGAAAGCAGGTAAAAAACATACTGTTCAAAGAATGGTTAAAGCAAAAGCAACTGGCGCTGCTTACGATAAGTCAACTCTGGAGCTCTTGAAAGCAGCAAGACTGTGGGTGCATGTTCATAACTTTATGTCTAGTCTATTTAAAAGAGAACCGATCGCATAAGTTGTGCTTTCTAGACACAGTTGCTTCATGAAAGGAAACAGGAGTGCGCACACGTTATATACAGTCGCGCGCATCACCTCAGCTGTTAGCACGAGTGATTATCCTCTCATTCGGTATTCACCTGCTTTCTATTGGTCGCGCAAACGCAATTATTTTTGTCAGTCATGTTCCTTCTCAATTCTAAGATCGCCTTTGCATGCATATTGGACCATCTGGGAAAATTATTTTCAACCAGCCAAAGTGACTAGTTGGGAGTGTCTGTCTTACTCGCCACCACTGAAATCTAACTGCATTTGGCGCCTGTGTACATCCCTGTGTACATTCATTCATTCATTACTTTTTCTACAGCTTAAGAGTCGCCGGATGTGCTGCTTGGCGACGTGCCACGACGCACCAAGCAGTGCCATGCATTTTAAAATTCTAAAAATAGATTTCTATCAGGGTACGCATGTCAGCGCCGCAAGTCAGCGAGTGTCTGCGGCACCCAGCTAAAACTCAGGACAGTGTTCATATTTCTGCCGCGCCACAGAGTGCCATCTAAATACTTCCAATTGTCATGTGCTCACCGTGTCGCGACGCTGAGTGGCACATCTGGTGTGTGACCCCCTTGATTTTCTATTTCAGGGATCACCATAGCGGAATGAATCACCAACTATTAAACAGTATATGTTTTTACGCAGCGCATGCACTTCCAGCCACAACCCAGTATTGGGAATCATCCATACACACTTATTCACACACACTCATACACTACGGCCAATTTAGTTTATTCAATTTACCTATAGCGCATGTCTTTGGACTGTTAGGGAAACCGGAGCACCCAGAGGAAACCTATGAGAACACGGGGAGAACATGCAAACTCCACACAACTATGCCAACTGGCCCAGCCGGAACTTGAACCAGCTACCTTCTTGCTGTGAGGCGACAGTGCTAACCACTGAGCCACCGTGTCGCCTGTGATATTAAAAACAACTTTTTAGTTACAATACATTGCTTTAGGGAATAAAATTCTTCATGAAGTGACCGAAGAAAGGGCCCCAAATCTTGTGAAATTGTCCAGTTTTTAAAAATAAAGTGCAGAGCAGATATCAATTCTTCAAGCCATAGTTTAGACACTGACTTTTAATGGTGACCATCTTGAAGCATTTCAGAGCCACAGTTGAATAATTATGTACCACAAACTTGTTGATGGATATCGATTGAAGGTGTATCCGATGATTACTTGTGTGTTTCTACAAATACAGATTGATTTAGCAACTTTTACTGATGCATAGAGCTAGAAATGTGGTTTAAAATTACATTTAAGCTATTGATATTTTTATTTGACGTAGTTTTAAATTATTCAAATAATCCTTGCTGTGCAGCAGGTAACATAATATAAGATCTAAATGACATTGTTTATTCTCCTGTTGTTTTCTCTATGTTATATATTTGTAATGTATCTGATCTCTTGTGGCATTATTGCCTTTATGCGTACATGGATAGACTCATTTCTGCTCTTTATATTTATCCAGAGATTGTGTGTGTGTGTGTCCAGACTGTCTGCTGCTTACCTTATTACAAGGGCCCTGGTCTATTTACACATGTTTCCTCATAACAAGAGTTGATTCAAATAGAGGACTGGATAATGAGCTTTGAGTAAGTGAACGTGTTGAGAGCAGCAGCTGTATAAAATGTCAGTAAGACGCAATAGGACAGCTCACATTGAAAGCAAGTGTGTGGAGAGGATATTTAATGGATGTTTTGATTGTTTGTGAAAGATGAAGGATATGGTAATCCCCACACTGTGAGATGTAAAGGAGTCATACATCCAAATATAGAAATGTTATTTTGTTTATTCGCCCTCACGTTGATCCTGACCTGTCTGGCATTTGTTCACAGTTAATTCCAAAATAATGAAAAGTATTATAGAAGTTTTGTAAAAGTTGGAAAATGATTAGGGTAGAACAATTATGATAAGGTTCACACATAAGATTCATGAATGTTTTGTTTATCAGATTTAAAAATTAATCTGCATTTGCACTAGAGAATAATGTATAATTCTAATAATAATTTAATGTGTAATAAATATATACAGTTGAAGTCAGAATTATTAGCCCCCTTTTAAATTATTTTTTCTCTTTTTAAATATTTCCCAAATGATGTTTAACAGAGCAAGGAAATTTTCACAGTATGTTTGATAATATTTTTTCTTCTGGAGAAAGTCTTATTTGTTTTTATTTCGGCTAGAATAAAAGCAGTTTTAAAATTTAAAAACATCTTAAGGTCAAAATTATTAGCCCTTTTCGGTAGTCTACAGAACAAACTATCGATATACAATAACTTTCCTAATTACCCTAACCTGCCTAATTCACCTAGTTAAGCCTTTAAGTTTACTATACTAAAATACACATTAGTGCTTGTAAAACAACAATTTAGAATTCATAAATCGCACCTGTTGTCTGCAAAAATTGCATTAATAATAATAATAATAAGGGTGCTTTTATACCTAGACTTTTGTTACAGAGCTCGTTTCCCCAGTTAGCTCGGTTTGTTTGGTATATGTGAATCGAGCAATCGCGCTCGGATCCACCCCAAATCAATCGGTCCGATATCGCCTGAATGGGGTGGTCTCGGCTCAATTGAAACAAACTCTGGAGCAGATCGATTGTAGTGACAAAGCAATACGATTCGAGCTATATCACAGTGTATTATGGATATGTAATAGGCATATGGCTATATGAAGAGAATTATGAGTAGGGCGGGATGTCATTCCTACCGGTAAATGTGCGTTTCATGTAAAATACGAAAGTGAAAGCATGTTAACTATTAACGAGAGCTGTTTATGCGTTAGGAAAATTGACCGAACAGCAGTCTTGGTTTATCTGTTATTTCTCTCTATAATGTAAAGCCTATAATGCATAAGGTACAAATTTGTACCTACAAGGTCCATATTAATACCTCAAGAGTATATATTAGTACTTAAAAAGTATAAATATGTGCCTCTTAAATTTTTTTAGGTACTAATATATACTTTTGAGGTACCAATATGGACCCTTTAAGCACAAATGCATACCTTTTGAAAAGGTACCACCCCAGTGACAGCTTGCGTTCCTTTATTTCTGAGAGTGTACGTCCGACAGATCCCACTATTATGTCTTTCTTTTCTTTTTTCTTCTTTTATAACCAGTTTTAACACATTTTAATATGTTTTAATTATTTTTAACTCTTTTAATCATTTTTATTTTCTTGTTTCTCATATTTTTGTTTATGTAAAGTACTTTGAATTACCATTGTGTATGAAATTTGCTTTATAAATAAACTTGCCCTGCCTTGCCTTCGTGGATGTGTCATCAGGCTTTTATAATAATATGAATGCAGCAATGACAACAAATACAGAGGATTTCAGTGGTTAGTGAATATTCAGAAATATTTTTCTTGTCATTTTATAACTTAACAACCCTCATGCACTTTCATCATGTTGAATATAGATACAATGTTTTGAGTAAATAATAAATGTTTTATTTTTTTAGGTCAAACTATTCCTTTAATGCAACATCGTATGCCCTATATTTTCCCTTTTAGTTCATATTTCTTATTCTCTCTCAGGGTCTCATTTACCAGATCCGTGTTGTTGATCAGCATCTCTGTGATGGTGAAACCAACCACATTTTTGTATTTGATCATATCAAAGGAAACAGTATTTTTGTTTCGGTATGTTCATTTCCCAGTCTGTATTAACCACAATCATTGCTCGTTTACAGAGGTGATGCACTTAAAATGTGATCTTTGCTGAGTCGCCACCTTTGAAAACTTCTAATGATGAAATTCATTACTTTCCAAATCAAAAAGTGCTGAGGAAACATCAACATCCTCTTGAGCAAAAGAGTATTTTCGAATATTCAGCGCTCATAAATATATTAATGAGACTTGAACAATCGCATGTACATAGCGCATCTTGTTTATCCCTTCTTGTTTGTTTCATTATATGCAGTCTCCTCTTTTGTCTTTCTCTCCGCAATAGTCCACTTTAACCTTTCCTGGCGTATGTTCTGTCTCTCGGACTGGATCTACTGAAACGCTCTGATTACTTTCATTTAATTTATTTATCGCTTTTTCTGTTGACATGTTTACATGGTTCAGCAACCACAGGGCATTCTGCAGTCCGTTTGGTGTCAGACTCAGTAGCAGAAGAGGGAGAGTATTCATTCAGACCGACTGCAAACAGATTCAGGCTGTTACTGCTAGATAAGACATGATGCTCTTCTGTTTGTGCCGACTGTTGTTCCGAGTTTGAGAAGGATTTGGTTTTGAAGTAAAAGAGTGTGAGTTGTATTTGCCCTCAGCCTAAGAAATGGAAGATTTCTTCAGATTTGACATGTTGTTTTATTGCATTTACTCTTAGATTTGGAGTTTGGAGTTCAACTAAGTTAATAAAATTAAGTTTGACTTCCATGCTGGGTTTTAATAAGCTATATATGAAATAAGCTGTATAGTTTGTTTTTTAAGACTTACTTTGTGTTCATTTCCATGCATTTTTAAAATTAGCTGTGAATCATTTAAACACTTGAGTAAACTTTGCATGAATTTATGATTTTTCCGTGCTTGAATGATCTAGAAATATGATGATGTTTGCCTGTGTAATTTCATCATCTCTGAATACTGACGTATTATTTATACAGCTTTTAGATTTGTAATCATACATCAATTTATTTATCGTTGATTATAAATTCATTTTATCATCAAAGTACTAATTGTTGGTCATGTTCAAAAAATTGTATATGTCTTATTTATTTATTTAATTGTGTATTTAGTAAGTACACTACCATTTAGAATTCAAGATACAGTAAGTTCTTAAAGGGCACCTAATTTACCTCTTTTACAAGATACAACATAAGCCTTTGGTGTCTCCAGAATGTGTCTGTAAAGTTTCAGCTCAAAATACCAGAGGTGGGACAAAGTCATTGTTTGGCAAGTCACAAGTAAGTCTCAATTCATTGCTCTCAAGTTCTGAGTCAAGTCTCCAGTCAAGACAGGCAAATCTCCAGTCAAGTCCCAAGTCAAAGGCCAACAAGTCTCAAGTCAAGTCCAAAGTCCTACGGTTTGACTTTCGAGTTTTTTCGAGTCTTTTTAACAGAAAGATAAAGTGTATACAGATTATGTATGGTTTTAAGATATGTATTTATTAAACAAACCTTTTTTTTATAAAATAACATTGCTCAGATACATAAAAATCCAAATGTAATTTTCTGAAAAAGTGCCAAAGTACTGAACAGTGCTGCATCTCGTCTCCACAGCATATTGCACAAGAACTAGTTCCATCACAATAGATTCCATTTTGCCTCACATCACACAGAATTTACAGGTCTACTGCTGTCTTATTCATTAAGTTTAGTTGTGCTATGTTTAATGTCTTCAGTGATCAACTTGTGATTAACCAAAATTACATAAACGACCTCAATGAGGCAGCAGTAGACCAACAACTCCTGTATGCTGCAAACAGGGGCGTAGCGGACATTTTAAAAGTGCGGGGGACGGCTGTATGAGATCATATGTTCATATAATTATAAATCACCTGTTTCTAAATGGTCTGTCTCTAAAAGTGAGAGGGATGGATCCCCCCCTCCCCGTCCCCCCCGGTTGCTACGCCCCTGGCTGCAAAGTAAAATTGAGGGAAATTGGTATTTTGTCAATTGGATCTCGTGTGTGCTGAAGAGATTGAGATGCAAATCCATCTAGCAGCAATGTAAAATGGTTGCACATATTCTCAATGAAGTAGGCTACTTCATGCAAACAATAACTTTGTTTTCTTTACATAACGTTGAAGAACTTTGCTCTCTACTTTGTGTGATGCTCGTGCACCGATTTCCTCTGTGGACAAAACTGCTTGCGAGCTCTCAAATATACGCTGCTCATGCGCAGATTTTCTCATGCTTTCAAATATGCACTGCTCACGCATATTCTTGAGCGCTTTCAGAGATTATATGCAGACTCGTAATTTATGTCTAGTGTTTCCTCTTCCTTTCGTGCTTTTTGATATAATTTATATTGGTGCACTATTTATTAACAATAACCAAAATACTAAAATAGACTTACATATTAATTTTTTTATCTAATAAAACTAAACATTTTTGTCTGTGTTATATGATGAGATATTTCCAGTTTCAAACACTTAAAGACACATATGATAGACTAGTGGCGCCCCCAGAAAATTTTCTTAGGGGTGGCCAGAAGAGGCCGCACCAATCTTAGGGTGGCAAACCAAAAAAAATTATGAATTCAGTGTGATGTTATATTTCTGTTTATGGTAAATGAATAATGTGGTTTTAATTAATTTCATTAAATACTCTTGAAATATTGCAATTTATTCCTAAAAAATCTATAAATTCAAATTCAATAACATCAGCTACGAATCAGCTACGTCAGTGGCACAAATCAATCCACAATAATTTAGTGGCTGCTATTTATTTATTTATTTATTGAAATATTGGGTCACACTTTACAATAAGGTTTATTAGTTAATGTTAATCAATGCATTTACTAACATGAACAAACAATGAACAATACTAAACATTTACTACACATTTACTAATACAAACATTTACTACAGTATTTGTTCACGTTAGTTAATGTTAGTTAATGACAATAAAGTTGTTCATTGTTAGTTCATGTTAATTCACGGTGCATTAACTAATGTTAACAAGCATGGACTTGGATGTTAATAATGCATTAGTAAATGTTCAATTATGATTAATAAATGTTGTACAAGTGTTGTTTATGATTAGTTCATGTTAGTAAATGCATTAACTAATGAACCTTATTGTAAAGTGTTACCAAATATTGTAAATTTACGTAAGTTCATTTAAATGAATAATGTCAACAGCAAAATCATATTGGGGTGGCCACACGGGTGGCCAGAGAATTCACAGGGGTGGCCGTGACCCCTTGGAGGCACCCCTGGAATAGACGTTGGATGTAAAGAATACATTTTATTTTTAAAAACATTTATTAAACATCTAAAAGGTGCACCATACTAATCAAATTAGAACATTTAAACAAAAACATGACTAACACAAGCAGAAATGTAACTGTGATAAAAAAAAAGGAAAAACTTGCTAAAGTATCATAGCCTACTGTACTATTCATTCTTCATATGTCACTATCCATCCCATTTTATCATGGCAACTAAAATAAAGTGAATTAGTCTCTGCTGTCTTCCACATTGTTGATGAGATTTCGGAAGACATTTTCCCTGTTATCCTCTTCATTTTGAGAAGAAGCTGTTCCACAGGGCCCCTGAACACATCTATTGGCATGTACAGTGTTTTAAACAGTAGCCTACTACAGTAAAGTACTTCAATTAATCTGTTGTGGTAATACTATAGTTTCTATGGTAGCACAAGTGTAATATAAACAAATTACCCAATGCTGTGTTTTTTTTGTTGTTGTTTTTTACAATATAGGGTATATTATACTTTAATTCACCACACTTTACTGTAGTAAAACTACATTTTGTATTTCATTTTATCAGTTCACTATTCTTAATAATGAATGCTTCAGCATACTGTAGTAACAAGTTGTAAATAATACTAGCCTAAGACATAGGCAGTATACCTAACACTCAAAAACACTAGAATTTATTATAGAATTTACCTTAACCTCTTAGTTTTTTGTGTATTGTTAATAAATAGTGTAGCAATATATAAACCATATCAACATTCTTGGGATAACCAAGAGTGAGATTGGTTGTTGGGATAACTAACACGTGAGAAAGACCGAATGTATGCGCAAAAGAGACCGAGTGAACGCGAGACAGACCGAGTTTTGGCATTTGAGCATTGGCTCGGTCTCTCTGCGTTCGCTTGACTTTTGTCCTCTCCAGCGCCTCATAGTAGTCACGCTGGATGCTGTTGAATCAAAACAATCTACGATACCTTGATTGGATGTCGTGCCGAATACGCGCATGCTCTCTGTCATACACATATGCACACAGATGCATAAACAGAGATAGAGTGGTCCGTGTCAACATACTTTTTATCTTTTGGCTTTTTATGGGAAGTAGCAAGTCTTTACAAGTCAGTAGGTGCAGGTCCAAGTGAAAGTCACAAGTTATTTATGTTAAAGTCCAAGTCGAGTTGCAAGTCTTGTCCAAGTCACATGAATCAGGTCCACACCTCTGCAAAATACCTATCAGATTATTTATTATATAATGTAGAATCTGCCCATTTTAGTGTCTGAGGACTATGTTGCTGTTTTCGTAGACAGTGACTTTAAATGCAAATGAGCTGCTTCTCCCCACCCACTGCTCCAACGTGAGTGTCTGCTACTCATGCGTTCAGATAAACAGCAGTCAGTGATAGAGACAGACACGGATGAAGCTGAAATACAGCTCATTAGTCAAAAATAGCAAGCATGTTTATTTGATGTCTTTGTGGTGGAATTTATTCAAACCTTTCTGAAATGAGTCTCACACAAATGCCATTTGCAGTACACACCCACAACACACATATTCATGTTTACTGACACCATGGTGATTATATTGGTTAGGAAATATATAGCGATTTTGCTCTCTTTATTATAAACATGCTATTATGGTCTCCGATATCATTTGGTGAACATGTAGCTGTTTTGACAGGAGCAGTGATGTTTTATGACGCATCCAAGCATGTGTATCTCAAGATTCATTTATTTTTCATACAAATGCCTTAAACAAAACAAAGTCCACAGTTTCCCTGCCACTCCTGCCAGCTGATCACCCATCACCTGTGTGCCCTTATAAACAAATGAACTGACGTGAAATGTAGGTGGAGCTAATCCATATCACTAAACTATAATATATATAATACAGCATAATATTATTAATGTTAATTACTCAATAATCATACAACAAATAAACAAATAAAGCATAAATTATATAAATATCACAAATGGATTCAACACATGCACTGTTTTTCAAATGTTTTAAACTTATAACATTTATTATGGAGGTGCCGCTGATCACAGATAGTTGTAACACATGTGTCAAAAAATGTTCTGTGGACATGTATATATTATGGAGACGTTATTATGGAGACACGGCACCTGTCAATCAATTCAGTGGGCAAGAAAAACCACACTCCTACCTCACGTTGTGGTGGGCCTCAAAATCATGGGATTTTGGTCCTATTTTAACATCAGGAAGTTTGAAAAAAGAGATTGTTGGATTTATGTCATTCCAGTGTGACAGTGGACACACTTTACCTATACACACAGTTCTGTCTGAACAGCTTACAAAAGTTGATTTTCATCATAGGTGCCCTTTAAATATAATATAATATAATATAATATAATATAATATAATATAATATAATATAATATAATATAATATAATATAATATAATATAATATAATATAATATAATATAATATATTATAATATAATAAATATTATATAATATAGGGTAATATAATATACTGTAATATATTAGTGATATTCAGAAATATTATTGTAAGTAAAAATGTATTTTCTATATAAATATAATTGAAAATATAAGTTATTATCAAAAGTTGCAGAGACAAGAATAATAAAAGTGTTTTTATCAGTGGACAAGGCCCAGTAAGACCATTTCAAAATTATACAAGGGATACAATACCAATATATGTTAGAGATAAATGGAAAATTGAAGGAAATCTGAATATCTCAGATGAGAATTGGGGGAATATTTGTACAACTCAATGGAAACGTACCAGCTCAGCCATGTGGAGAGAATTCTGTTGGAAAATTGTTCTAAGGTTTTTATCACACCATCACAGAAAATACACAGAGCAGGTGCACTAGCTGCTGGAGAATGTGTGGGGAAAAAGTAGCTAATCACTATCATGTTTTTTGGGATTATCAGAAAGTAACCCCATACTGGAAAGAGATTAAAACACATTTAGACACCATTTTTGAAGTAGAGATTGCTTTCACGTATGAATCTTTATATTTAGGTAATATAAATTTAGATGGATGGATCAATAAAAACAAGAAACTGTCATTTATTCTTCTGGCAGCTAGGAAAAAAGGTAATTACAAAAAAATGGTTAAAATTAGAGTCACCTGCAGTTGAAGAATGGATTGATACAGTACACACTATACTGGATATGTCATGGAAAAGTGATTGTTTTCTTTAAGAACACAGACTGAATACTTTTTTTCTAATTTGGAGTAAATGGATTGAGTATATTTCACCAATATGCCTGGATTTTTCTTGAATTGTAACTTTTAAATGTAATATTATGTCTAAATATATATATTTTCCTCTTTAAAGGAAATCTGTTCCTTAAATTAAGTAAGTTTGTAGCTCCCCATGTTTTACTGTTTATAGTTGTTGCTGTTGTTGTTAAAGGAAAGAAAATACAAAGCATATGCAAGATCTGTAAGTCTCTTTCTGTATGAGAGGTTATGTAAATTATATATGTATTTTCTTTTGGAAACTCAAAATAAAAAAGAAAATGTAAGTTATTACTGTATAGTCAAACCTGAATTGTCAGTGACATATTACTCCAGTCTTCTGGAGTACATTTTTTTTTTTGTATTTTTGATAAATAAAAAAGTTATTGAAATGGAAATATTTGGAGCACTTTAATAATTTCTTACAAAAAAGAAGCAGTTTCTTTAAAAAATCTAATATTATTGAGCCAAACCTTGAAAAGGTAGTTATTTAGATGCTGTAAACATAAATAAACTATGACTAATATCCACATATACCATTTAATGTATTAATTCTGCTTCAATTCAAGTCAATCCTGAATTTTATTAACTTCATCAGTGTACAAAAAAAGAAAACTTGTATACCACATCCGACCCACAACCTAAAATGAGTTTCACACCCCGGGTGTAAAGTGCCCATCCCTGAACTCTCCCTCCATCCGGCTTTGTGTTAAAGCCATTCATAGATTTGGATTAAAATTCTTTCTCACTATCAGTCACTGAATGCACTCTCAAATCATTCTGCAACCTCTTTCCTTTCCCTTCTCATATTTAGCATACTGGAAGGACAAAAGGACAAAAGCTAAGAAAGAAAAGAACAGACCGAGGGAGAGAGTATGGGTTAAAAATAAAAAAGAAAGAAAAATAACAAAGTTTTGTGAAGCGTTGCCCTCTCTCAGGGCTCATGCTCTTTTGGCATGTTGGCTGGGTGGAGTCTCTCTCTCCCTCTCTCTCTCTCTCTCTCTCTCTCCCTCTCTCTCTTTCCACTCCAGCTGCGTCTGTCTGTCAGCCCCTTCCCCCTCCAATTCGTCTGACCCTTGTCTGCATAGATGCTCACTAAGGAGAGGGAGAAAACGAGAATACAAAACTCTACACTGTGAACAGGGCAAATGCCTTCTGGGAAGCTTCTATTCACTGACACACACACACACACACCCCTCACTCCATCCTCTACACCCCTATCCACCCTCCTCCCTCCCTCTTAGTCCACCCAGAGGGTTTTGTTCCTGAAACGGGCAACTTTTTCTTCCCCCCCTCCACTTCTCAGTGTGTGAGCTGTTTTGTTTTGATTCTCTTCAGCCGGATTCCTGAGCGCATTGAAGGATCGGTTGGACCGTCTACAGCATCTCTCCTCATTTTGAAATCATTTATTCGCCCCAGCGTTTTTTGCAGCATCCTCGCACGGTGACGGTGGAGGCGGGTTTCTTCTGTCCCTGAGAGGATTACGAGCATGTGTTAGAAAGAGCGTGTGTGTGTCAGACGTAGAGAGAGAGAGAGAGAGAGAGAGAGAGAGAGAGAGAGCAAACGCGCAAGAAGACGAGAGCGACGGAGTATATTGGTGCATGTGACCGTGGGGAAAGGATGGCTCTGTGGCTCTGAGCTGCCTCGGCTCTCACAGGACGTACTCTCGTAATAAGGAACGAAAGACTGACTGACAAACTCTGCTAACAAGAGAATATTGTTCCCGTCGTGTTTTTCCCAGAGGCTTAACCAAACAGGATTTGCGTGATGCCGGCTGAAGTGAAGCAGGTCAGTTTGGGGATTCACTCTGTTTTTCTGTTTGCAGTTGATTTTCAGGCTTTTAAAATTGCTATTGCTATCATCTCCCTGTTTCCCTCTTAGTTAGAGGTGTTGGATGTGAAGTCATTTCTCAGAGAGATCCTTTCTTTCATATTCATGTTTTGCCGCACGTTGTGTTTTGATTACTCCCGTGGTCACATCCTATGAACTGTCAACACTGAGTATGTCCATCAATTTTTCCCGAAGTCAACCTTTATATGAGTTTAATTCAGATTCAGTTGTGTGTGAGAAGTATGTCTGTCAGTAACATTTGCAGAATTTCAAGTAGCATCTAAAAAGGAATCCTACAGGCTTTGAAGAAGAGAAAGAAAGCCATTTTGATGGTTATATATGTTTAAAGTTCCCAAAGAGAAGCCAAGCTACAAGATTTACTGCTGTGCTTCCTTTTCCCCTCCCTTCCTCCTCATTGCTGGACTCATCAGTGGTCACCAACTATTTGTTTTCTTTGTTTTGGAGCTAACACATCGCCTGGCAAAGCTCTGAGGAGATTAAAGGAATGTGCTTTTATTGGCGTGCGGGGATTTTCTAAAGACGCATTCTCAAAGGAGTGCTGTGTCATCCCATACCGTAAAATAACATGTCAGGTTGTATAGTTAACAAAGCAACAAGCAGTATTTGTGCTCAGATATGTTGCGAGCACTAATGGATTTTTTTTTGAATGGCGTTCTTCTTACAGTCATCTGTTTGCCACCGTTAATCTGTCACAGATGATTGCTAGATAACTGCCACAAGGAGAGGCAGCTGTATGTTTGAGACACGCTAAGCAAAACAAAGTCTGGAGGCGCCAAATTTGTAGCGTCTACGTCCCTGAACCCCTACCTCCACAGGATGGACATTCTTGCCATTCTTTGGGGGTTCGCTTTGCGCTGCATGTAACCTCTGCTAACCTCAGAGCATTCTTTAAGACTGACACCTGCTTCGGTGAGGCCAGACGTGTCACATGAGGGCATGGAGATCAAGGGGCTCTGTTTTCTGCAGAGTGTGTCTGACATGGTTGATGTTGTTGTCTGTCAACTTGGTCGCTGAATAAAGTGTGAAGACACGAGTTCACTAAACATTCACAACGCTTTTCTGAGTGTAGTGTTTCAGCTCGTCTTCTTCAGTAATTAATCACAACTGACCAATTGACCTCTGGGCTTAAAGGGACAGTTGACCCAAAATTTTAATTCTGTCATCTTTACTAATCGTCAAGTTGTTCCAAACTTGTATGACAGGGCTCAACAATAAGGGCTGCCCGATGGCCCGGGGCCAGCGTGAGAGACACTCAGGACAGTAGACAGGATCGTTAGTGAATCCAAAAACTACCTTCTCTACCGTAATCAGCATATTACTTTTACAGTTCCTCTTACCTGATTGGATGCGAGCGCACAATTTTTTTCGTAACCTGGTAAAAACCAGTACAGCAAAGACACGACAACATCAAGTTATAACGCTAAAAGAAAACGTCTGTTTCTAGCGTCTTGAAAGCAGACATTTACGTAGGTAGAAAAGGCGTAGAAAATGATGGGATGTTTTGCAAAGTTTGGCAAGTCAGCCACTTTTTGTTAAATGATTTAGAAGTGCAAACAATACCTGCACATTTTCCATACTGCTCTTTTTGTTTACATAATACTTGGATACTATACTAATACTTAAATATTTAAATTCTAGATTCACAGACATTATTCTTGACATATTATATTTATATTTAAGTATGTGGCTAAAAAATAGCTATTAACTTTTGGCCATAGAACATTTTGGCAGCACAAGTAAAAACCCCAGGACAGTAGAAAAAAATCCTTAGCATTGAACCATGAATGAGTTGCTGTATTCAAGTATAGAATCTATTTTGAAAGATCAAACTTTTGGAATAAGTGGGGACCAGCAACTGTTTATTTGGTTGTTTGGTGAATGTTGGGGTTGTATTTTAACATTTTGAATGAGCCATTATTACATCGGTTGAGATTTTGTTTGGATACAAGCTTAAGGTTGTTTTGGTTTCCAATTAACTTTTACATGTTCAAATACAACTTTGAACTCTGGCGTCAGGAATTTCCACTCAATGGTATCTTTTTTGTATATTTTTTCTAGCTTTGAATGTTATAGTTGAACATAATATTCCTTGTGTTAGAACCTTATATAGAACCTAATATTCCTCAGATCCAAACCTTTTGCCTTCGCATCCATAGGTCACACTTTATTTGGATGGTCTGTTTGTTGAATTTAAGTTATATTGCATTTACATGCCAATTAATTCTCATTAGATTATAAGTAGATTGTTAGGTTGGGGTTAGGGTTAGTGTAAGTTGACATGTACTTGCAAAGTTTCTTGTTATCAGTTAAATGTCTGTTGAAGGAGCAGTATCAACAGACATCAAGCAGACAGTCTACTAATACTCAAATGGACCATCAAAATAAAGTGTTACCCATCCATAATATTGGTTGTTAAGGAAGCCACTCAAACTGTAGGTTCACCATAAATGAGACTTTCAAGAGCTCACACTTAGATATTGCTTGATAATAATTGCAGGTTTGGCAAGCTTTCATGGGAGAGAACCCTCGGTAACACTTTATTTTAATGATCCATTTGAGTATTAGGAGACTGTCTGCTTAACATCTGTTGATACTGCTCCTTTAACAGACATTTAACTGACTATAAGAAACTTTGCAAGTACATGTCAACTTATACTAACACTAACCACAACCCTAAACCCAACCTAACAGTCTACTTAAAATCTAATGAGAATTAGTTGGCATGCAGTTGCAATGTGACTTAAAATCAACAAACAGACCATCAAAATAAAGTATGACTGAACCCTGAGCTTGGAGATAATTGAGTTCAGGGCTCCTGCCTGGTCAATGAGCTTGTAAGGGGGTACGAAATCAGGTAGTTCTCGAAAATTCCCCCTGGAAAAATGGGAGATGGGTTGGATGGGGGATTTTTCAGAAAATGAAGATAAGGGAGTACTTCTAGACAGGCTATTTAAAGTGAGTTTGGAATAATTAGTTTGTGAAACTTCACTTAGCTTTTAATGTATGTTAGTTAATAGATGCCAAATGCTATTTTTATGTACCATAGACAGTACTGACTTTTTTACAGTCCTTCCAGGCTTGAATGCAGACATCTCTGCATTCATCTTCACACATGCTCGAGACTTGAGACCAAATGTAGGAAATGCCTGCAATGTCTCTCCTTAACCGACATGCATTGCGGCCACGTAACAGTGACTCCCAATCCAGCGGAGCTCACCGTCCTCAACCCTCAATTACCATGGGGTGAATCAGCCTGCCCGAGTCTGAGTTAAATATAAACGTCTGATACTTCAGCGGGGAAAAGCAGTGCCATTACTGCAAAAGAGATTTGGCCTCATCAAAAGCAAACCCGTCATCTCTAGACAGAAACATAATTTGTTTCAAAAAACCATTTACATTTCATTTATGCTGAGACTACTGACTTCGACCGCAATTGTACGCTGTTTTCTGATCCCCCAGAGTGCTTATTTTAACTTTCCAGAAGTTATTCGACTCTTTTACGGGGGGAAAATTGGGTGTGCAGACTTTAGTGAACTGTTTTAACCTCCATTAGCTCTGTGGTTCTTTCTATTCCTCTTCATTCACCTTCCTGTCAGGCCTCGCTTTTGTAAAGCCTTGGTCATTCACTGTAGCATGGCATGGATCAGTATTTGAAGACATATAGAGCAGAAGAAGCTGATTGTGACTGTGAATGGCATGGTAAATGTCACTGACCCAAGAGATCTCTGGGTAATTGTGCTGGTGCTCATCCAGGCGCTCTGGTTTTGTTGGGCAGGAGGACATGGTGAAAAGGCTCCAGATGTCCCACTGTAACTGCCTTGCCCAAATCAGGGCATTTCAGAATCTCTGGCATGAAAGAACAAAGACCTGCTCCACCTCTCGAGGCTGAGTGGATGCCAGGGTTTTTGGAAGAGGTGTGATGGCTTTAAGATAACAGCCGGGGCTCGGTAACCACTCATCTCAACTAAGTATCTGATGCCCTTCTGATGCCAAACAGACGGTTGATTTTGGATTAGCAGCCCAAGCCGCACTTGTGCTGGCTCACGGGTACCTGTGTTACGCTGAGCATGCCGTGAAAGCTTGGCATGCTATCAGGACGTCCATCACATCGCGCTGTCCAGTAACCCATTTGGCATGCTACAAGAGTGCCCAATATAGACCTGCCTGCAATTTCTCATGCAATGCAGTGCCGCACCAGCTGACCCTTCCATAACACCCCTGTCAAACTGCCTGCGCTTCTTGGCTGCCCACTCAATCTTATTCAGTCAGGCACCCTCTCAGATGGATGTCTGTTCTCACACTCAGTAAGCTGTTTCCAAAAGCGCTAACGGAGAAGATTGTGTGTTAATGAGCTGAATATTTGTTAGCATGAAGCGTTTAGCCTTTATACCCCTCTATGGGCCTATAATATCATTATATATTCATTTATCTTTTAGAAAGCATTGTGGGCTTGTTTATTCATTGTTAGGCCAAAGCAATGCATTAAGAGTTGTGTCGACAAATTATTATAGGGAAAGTGAGACAAATTATGATTGGTTTCACCTAATTATTGGGTTTATTAATTTGGCAGATCGCTTCGTATCTAAAGGGAGGCAGGCATGAATGTGCATTAGCTAGTTGGAGCATGATAAATTTGACCTAAATATGCATATTGATAAAATATCTTTTTTTTTTTTTTGAGGTCTGATTGATCCAATAAGTATTGTTGTATAAGAGAATGACCCTAATGGAGTTATAATAGAGTATCTTACATTGATGGAATTTTAGGTAATGCAAATATTTTGTGTCATGTTAGTATAAGTTGTTATTTGGGCTGAACAATATATCGTTTGAGCATAGAAATCACAATGTGAGTATCTGCAATAGTCACAGTGCAGGATTAGATTATTTATTAAGGATTAAAAAATAAAGGTATTATTAGTTTTTGTTTACAATTATTTATACAATGATGACCATTTTATTTTATATTTGATTGTAAAATTTCTGTACTTAAACATAAATGCTGTTTATTTATTTATGGTTGTAATGTATGCAGATGCACTGCATAGAAAAAAACGTGATCATCCCAGTCTATGTAAATGAATGATTTATTATTTTTTTTCAAATTTAATTCAAATCGTCATCATCATCATATTGAAATCATCTGGTGAAAATATATGCATATCGCAATATATATTGCAGTAAAACTAAATATTGCAATGTCCGATTTTTCCAATATCGTGCAGGCCTAGTTGTTATATCCATGAAGTTAAACTTCAAATATTAAACAAACTCTGCAGTGTTTAAACCAGGGGTGCCCAAACTTTTTCCTATAAAGGTCCAGAAAGCAAACTTGATTAGGGCTGTGGGCCGAATATATACCAAACAGTATATATTAAATTTGCCATGGGTCATTTTGTAATTTATTTGGTACTATTTAAAAAATAATTAGAAAGCGTTGCTTTATATTATTTTGACTAATGCAGTATCATGTTTAACATTTTATAAAGAACTTATTACATTAAAACATAAACACTCTCATTTATAACACAAGTTTAATGCTGAATACACTAGTCAAGCAAACGGATTTTGCTTGTGCAGTTTGCTGACGATCATTCTCAAAGGCATTTGCACCAACCACCTCCCTATCATTCTCCCTCTTTTCAGATGGGATGAGGGGCCAAATCAAAGGTTACCATGGGCCATCTTTGGCCCGCGGGCCCTACTTTGGGCATCTCTGGTTTAAACAATGAACATGTTATTATAAAGGGATAGTTAATTCTGTCATTGTTTACTACAATAAAATGTTGGAAACCTGTAGCCATTGACATTTGTAGTTTTTTCCCCGCTAAGACTAACAAAGCGCTACTGGTTTCCTGCATTCATCAAAATATTTTTTTTTTTTGTATTCAACATAAAACAGAAACTTTTGAACTATTTGAGGTTGAGTAAATTTTCATTTTTGGGTGATCGATTGCATAAATGGGATGTCCTGATTAATAATTTGTTCCCCTGACCTAATAACTGACCTAGTTATTTTTTTTATTAAGTAACTGCCGATAAAGCGTTTGGGTCAGATGCTTTTCAGTACAATAGCATTCAATCCAATAAACATGTCGACATTTACATACATGTAGATCTGCAAATATGAAAATTCTTAAATACAGTTTTGATTATCAGTTTACAAAATACTATTCAGCTTAATGAACGTTTATAGTGCAACTAGCATAATGTGCAAAAATGGATATCAACATTTCTGCTGTGTTAATATGTAGGCGAGTTGTGCGATTAAACATTCATGTGGAAATGCGTCAAGCAACTGAAGCAGAGCTGGAAGGTAAACAAACAGCAGTTTATTATAAGCCTTTTATCCATAATTTTCTACACAGTTAGCATTCAGAAGGATCATAGAAACGTTATCTGACTAACAACTAGCAGCTAAATGTGTCTGGAAAAATATTCAAAGGCTTTTATTTTTATAAACAGCGCGGATGTTAATCTGAATGTTATGATTGGCTGGAGTAGACGTCTTACGTCAGCGCGTTTTAGTCCTGAACGTGCGTTTTAATCGTGAACACACAGAGCAGCAATCCAGCAAATTATCGATAATGTTAGAACTTCTCTTTCCAGAAAATTGCTGGAATTAATTTATCAGTATTTTAAAAAAAGGCCTGTTCATACATGATCCCTTTCCGGAAAATGCCGGTAATTTTCTGTAAAGGTCTGTATGTGTGAAAGGGGCTAACAATAGCAGGTTTGGCATGCTGTCCTAGGAGAGAACCCTGATCTCAGAGATACTTGAGCCCAGGGCTCTTGCCTGGTCAATGAGCAAGTACGAGATCAGATAGTTCTCGAGGGCTGCCCCTGGTAAAGGAGAAAAAGGGAGAGATGGAGTGATCGGGAGATTCTTCAAAAAAACGATGATAAGGGAGTAAAGCCTTGTTTATACTTCTGTGTTGAGTGATCGGCTTGACCCACGGCACATGCCTTGCCCGTAGTTGTGCATTTATACAGTACTTCTGCGTGCTGTTTGTGTTGCTCTGCAATAACCCTTCCGAAACGCTAGCTGGCAATGAGGTTTTTATGTTCCTCTGTGTTGTTTTTTGCTGGTGTTTTGTTTTTTCTGAATGTTACCTTAATGTAGAAGTAGCTCAAACTCGCTCATTTGAAGGCGGGAACTGGCGGAAGTGCAACAACTTTAATCATAACGTAAACACAAAACTATAGTTTCCATCTGGACCTTTTTCACGGGACTGGACACTTGCAAACACTCGCTCCAACAGGTTTGCGCGGCTCCCGGTCCCACCCACACTTGTCAGCGCTACCAAGCTGACCCATCACAGAACTTGTGCTATGCGTTGTTGCGATGTGTAGTTAAATTTTTTGAGAGGTGCGTGTCAACATCAGCGACAGCCACGACGAGGGCTATGCGTCCACGCTCAGGCTGCGCCGGAGCATATGCGTGCGCTTGACGCAGAAGTATAAACCAGCCTTAATGCTAGACAGGCCAGCCGCAATCAATCATATCACATGGTCAAATAGTTTATAAAACTTCATGAAGTGTATCTGTGTATTGCTTAAGATTTTTTGTTGTCCTTCAAGTCCTCAGAGATTTGGCATTGTCTCTTCTCCACTAAACCATTGCATGGAAACTCAGTCCTCTCTGTCGCACCAACATGCCTTTCCCTTGCTTGTTTGCTCAACCCCAGTGTCCTGTTTATTTGGTAATTTTTCTTTTCCTCCAGCTTGTTAGCTGGACCATCTTCCTGTAGTCCTCTGTTTGCACGGATGCCTGCAAAAAAAAAAAAAAGTAGATTAAAATGATAGCGCCACAACAATCCTGTCAGTAAATACAGAGGGCAGAAGGGGAGACGCTCAGGAACCGGAGACTGTGTTTGTGTGCGTGTGTGTGTGCTGGAGGATAACAGGTGACGACACAGGATTAGCAGGAATAACCCTAGACGGCTATCTCAGATTGCTTGGGTTCTCCTACGTATATCCAGCTCTATCGCATCTCTTTCTCTCTCAACACTGAACAAACAACTGATAAAGAAAAGATCAGCGTGCTTGAAACAAAGAGAGCAAGTCCGAGTTGAGCGGGCAAAGTCAAAGAGTGGGTAAAAGTGCATGTGCAAAGCAGTTTTTGTGTAATTTCTGTTCTAAAGAATAACGGCTGTAATTGGCTGGCAGCCAGCCAGTAAAGCCATAGGAAAGAGGGAAAGGTGCATATGTGACACTTTTGCGGGATCTGCCATGGCAACACGACTAGATGAAGAGCCCTCTGCCCCTGGATCTCATGATTAATGACATTGGGCCCGCTGGATGCTGGCGGACAGCATTGTACCACTGTGTGTTTGCTTTTGTTTCATTAGTTCACTGAGAGACTGGCAATTTTTTTCTGGCCCGTCAACTGAAATACACACATACTCAACACAATCCGGCCTGGCTTGGATGGTCATGGCGGCTCAGGGGAAAAGAGCTCATGACGAATTATCCACATGGGGAAGTGATAGTGACGTTGACTGTGGAATAGATTTTTGTATTTTCAGCTGTGCAGAAATGTTGGTACAACAGGGCTGCTGTTCAGGGAAGATATGCTGTATGTAAACAGCTTTCATGCCAAATCCTCTCAAACACACTGAAGCTGTCGTAACCATCTCGGATTGATAGACTAACTGTCAATCGCTGTCCTTTAGGGGACATTATCCCACTGTTGGCCGCAAGGATCGATTAAGAGCTTTGATGCAAGTTCAGTCCCCCTCTCTCTTTTCCATTACCTCCTTCAGTTCACACTTGTCCTTGTTAAAGTCTTCAGGCTACATCGACGGTAATGCATAGACTGTTTTACGCCCCCTCCTGATAAGGTAAAAAGCCCTGAGGGGGAGGTCATGTCCCTTAAATCCCTCTTCCTTATAGTGTCTGCAATATCTGAATGCTGTAATGGACATCATTGCCCCCCGGGTGAGAGGCGATTTGTGCCACTTTCTGGTCTTTTACATCTGCAGCTTTCTTTAGGAGGTTAATCTAAAAAGTGTACTTGAATAAAAAAGGTTGAGTTTGGGGCTGGAGTATTGATCTTGAGCTCTTTTCTTATAGTATGTTCTGTTCCAGGATCAGCCTTGTTCAGTTCTGTCAGTTTGTGTGAGCACTAAATAGTGAAGATGGTTTCTGGAGGTTGCAGGTTCTCCGTCATGCCATCTGTCTGCGATGCTCCTGTGGGATTAATGATGTCCTCTGACAGCTCTTTAGGGTAGCGCTAATAGTTTGGGGAGGGGTGGCAATTTCCAGGATGTGTTTTTTCTGTATATTCTTGAGACACATGCTGCAAACTTTTATCAATGTTTCGAAGATTTTGACAACAAACTTGGATGCTTTCAAAAAACATCACTCAGAGAGAAGCAGAGATATACTTATAATCTGGTTCATTTGAAAAAGTATTTCTTTTTGGACATTATTTTACAGTTTCTTTATGTTTTTTGTATTCCTCTGGGAACCCAAAGGTAACACATCAAGCAATATGATTGCGATTATTATTATTCTTATTATTATTCTTATTCTTATTATTATTATTCTCTTATTATTACTCACATTTCTGACTGTTTAAAAGGGCAACTATTTTACCCTTTTTTCTATTGTGTCTCCAGAATGTGTCTGTAAAGTTTCAGCTCAAAACACCCATCAGATTATGCCTTTTAGAATGTTGGAATATTCAGCTCTGAACACAATGTAGCTGTTTTTGTTGCCTGTGCCTTTAATGCTTGTTCTCCCCGCCCCACCATTCCCACGTGTCTGTCAGAGTGTGCCTCAATCTCCACCTCACCTGCGTCAGATAAATAGCACAGTGACAGACATGAAGGAAGCAGATCTCACATACCGTTAGTGAGAAATACTATACTAAGAACTTTTCCAATGAGTATATAATGTATTTGTTGTGCAGTTAATTCAAGCCTTTCGATAAGTCACACAAAATGTTGTTACAATGTTAACATGCATACACAGTGCACTATTTAACTTTGCACTGTTTTTGCACTGCAAATGTGACAGTATACACAATAATATCCACTGTTGTATGGATATCCTTTATGTTAATGTACAAAATTAACCTGGTTTAACATTCACAAACCGGGATTGAAGCATCTTATTTTTTAATTGTACTGACATGCGGCTGTGGTGATAAAGTAAAGACGGTAAAATCACTGTAATTCATAACAAAAATGCACTGTTTTAAAAACGTTTAAAACTTCCCTACACAAATCGATTAAAAGTTAGTGGTTTTTACAAATTTAAGTGGATTGAACATAAAACAATTAAGTTGTCCCAAAAAGCTTCAACAATTGTACTGTTTCAATACATTTTAAACAGGTAGTTTGAACAAGCAGCAAAAATAATTCTTTAAATGTGATGCTACAGTATGATAAATATCTGAACACTGATGTTAGAGATGAGGGCAAACTTCTGGAGAGTGATGTTCTTCAACATTGTTAACAGGGTGTCCGCGGCATCTTAAAAAGTATTAAAAGTTGATAAATAAATTATAAGAAAATTAAGGCCCTTAAAAGGTATTAAAAAGTCTTTATCACATTTTTACGAGGTCTTAAACTTTATTCAAGCATTGTCCAAAGTGTTTGACTCCAAAAAAGCATGAATATATTTATTTTCCTCCTAATATTAACAATGGCTTGCTCGATCCACGCAATTGGTTTGTCTAGCCAAGCTCTTCTGTCCGGGTGATGTCACGTAATTTGCAACAAACACGGGAAGATGGTGTGACGCTCTCCACATGTAGCAAAACCATAGAGCAAAACAGACGGTAAAACTGGAAAATGTAAGTTTGCGTACTCCAGGTTGGAGAAAGCCGAGTTTAAACAGTGGCTGAAGCCTGTCACTGGAAAACAACTGGGTAACTTATTCTTTCAAGCTTTGTTTCTTCCGAGCTTATCTGAGTTCTGTTGCATGGTTGTGCTCCATTGATTTATTTAACTACAACTGTTTATTAACAACTGTTTATTATCAACTGTTTGATACTAATTAGAACTTGAAGTGGCCATGAGGTCTTAAAATATTCCAAGAAGGTCTTTAAAAAGTCTTAAAAAGGTATTGAAATTACCTTTAGGATTTCTGCATATACCCTGGTTAAACAGTCTTACAGTCTTGATTCAGTCCAGAGAAGTTTTTCAACAGTCACAGAAACAATAGCTTTAAACAATGGTGCGGTGCAGATCTACAGGGGGGGAAGCTGTCATATGCTGTTAGCTGCATTTGCTCAGTATTGTTACTCATGTCATTGATTTCTGCTGTAGATGTGCGAGCCGTTTGTTCTCACTGGGGTTCACAAGGAACAATAGTGCAAGGCACAGCGTTGAGGCAAGGTTGTTTAATGAACCCTGACTAGATATGCACTTCTGACCAATGTTGGCGGGCGAACTGCTGTTCTCTTATTTGTTCATTCAGCAGGCTTTTTCATTAGACTTTCAATACTGTTGCTCATACTTTATCTAAATATTAAACTTCAGCTCGGGTTGTTCTGTGGACATAATGGGATGTTAGATGGGATGTGTGCTATTATGTAGCTCAGCAGATTATTAAACGGGCAAAAAAGCTATGTGTGTAGCCATATAAAGACTTGTGGGTAGGATCCCTTGATCTATGTGACCACCCAGAAGGACAGAGCAACCGATTGATTTTTAGATTCATAATTGTGGAAACTAATAAGTATGCACCAATATATAGTGCATCTGGAAAGTATTCACAGCGCTTCGCTTTTTTAACATTTTTTTATGTTACAGCCTTATTCCAAAATGGATTAAATTCATTTATTTCTACACTCAATACCCCATAATGACAATGTGAAAAAAGATTTTATGAAATTGTTGCAAATTTATTAAAAAATAATAAACCTGAAAAATCACATGTACATAAGTATTCATAGTCTTTGCAGTGAAGCTCTGAATTGAGCTGAGGTACATTCTGTTTCCACTGATCATTCTTGAGATGTTTCAGCAGCTTAATTGGAGTTCACCTGTGGTAAATTCAGTTGATTGGACATGATTAAAAAGGCATACACCTGTCTGTATAAGGTCCCAGGGTTGACAGTGCATGTCAAAGCACAAACCAAGCATGAAGACAAAGGAATTGTCTGTAGACCGGACAGGATTGTCTCAAGGCACTAGAGCTGGCCGGCCATCTAAGCTGAGTGATCAGGGGAGAAGGGCCTTAGTCAGGGAGGTGATCAATAACCCGATGGTCACTTTGTTTGAGCTCCAGCATTCTTCTGTGGAAAGAGGAGAACCTTAAAGTAGGACAACCATCTGTGCAGCAATCCACTAATCAGGCCTGTATGGTAGAGTGGCCAGATGGAAGCCACTCCACGCCTGGAATTTGCCAAAAGTCACCTGAAAGACTCTCAGACCATAAGAAACAAAATTCTCTGGCCTGATGAGACTAAAATTGAACTTTTTGGAGTGAATGCCAGGCGTTACGTTTGGAGAAAATCAGGCACCGCTCATCAACAGGCTAATACCATCCCTACAGTGAAGCAGGGTGGTGGCAGCATCATGCTGTGGGGATGTTTTTTAACAGCAAGAACTGGAAGACTAGTTAGGATAGAGGGAAAGATGAATGCAGCACTGTACAGAGCCATTCTGACTATTCAATTCAATTCAATTCACCTTTATTTGTATAGCGCTTATACAATGTAGATTGTGTCAAAGCAGCTTCACATAAAAGGTAACAGTAAATAGGAACAGTGTAGTTCAGTTTGTAGTGTTTAAGTTCAGTTCAGTTGAGCTCAGTTCAGTGTGGTTTAATAATCACTACTGAGAGTCCAAATACTGAAGAGCAAATCCAACGATGCGCAGCTCTACAGATCCCGAACCATGCAAGCCAGTGGCGACAGCGGAGAGGGAAAAAAACTTCACTAAAGGTGGAAGTGAAGAAAAAAAACTTGAGAGAAACCAGGCTCAGTTGGGCACGACCATTTTAATTTCTCCGCTGGCCAAACGTCTTGTGCAAAGCTGCAGTCTTAGTGGCGGAGGCTGGAAGCTGGCCTCAGTGAAGACTCGTCTGTCTCTGGAGCGTCACAGGAATGAGTCTCATGTTCTCCACTCTTCCATGACCATCACAGTAGCTGCTCAGGATTCGGCCAGGTCCAGGATATAAAAAACCTTGGGATCATCTCGTCGTTGGTCTTGGATCGAATCAGTGACTCTGCATAGTCTGAGGGCCTCGGGAAGAGTATCCCCAGGTGGAAATGGAGAATAAAGAAAATAATTAGCGTAGCTGATGTTCACAGTGTATATCAACAAGATGCGTAACCTGTGTGGAAGCCCCCTAAGTGGTGCACTAAGTGTATGCTTTACTGAACAGATAGGTCTTTAATCTAGTTTTGAATTGGGAGACTAAAAATCTGCTTCAGAGCACTCTTGACCACAGACTGGGGTGACGGTACATCTTCCAGCAGGACAATGACCCAAAGCACACCACCAAAATATCAATGGGGTGGCTTCACAATAACTTGGTGAATGTCTTCGAGTGGCCCAGCCAGAGCCCAAATCTAAATCCTATTGAACATCTCTGGAGAGATCTGAAAATGTACACCATCGCTTCCCATCCAACCTGATAGAGCTTGAGAGGTACTGCAAAGAGGAATGGGCAAAAATTCCCAAAGACAGATGTGCCAAGCTTGTGGCATAATTTGCAAAAAGACTTCAGGCTGTAATTGCTGCCAAAGGTGCATCAAAAAAGTATTGAGCAAAGGCTGTGAATACTTATGTACATATAATTTTTCAGCTTTTTTATTTTTAATAAATTTGCAACAATTTCAGAAAATCTTTTTTTTTGTCATAATGGGGTATTGTGTGTAGAATTTTGAGGAAATAAATGAATTTAATCCATATTGGAATAAGGCTGTAACATAAAAAATGTGGAAAAAGTGAAGGGCTATGAATACTTTGGGGATGCACTGTATGTAACGCATATTTATGAGTTATTGTTGTTATTATTGTTCATTGTTGACAGTTATTTGCAATAATTGTAGTGCAGTTTAAAGTTCACATACATTTTGCCATCCAATTAATATTTAATAATTTAATTTAATTTAATTTAATTTAATTCAATTTAATTTAATTTAATTTAATTTAATTTAATTTAATTTAATTTAATTTAATTTAATTTAATTTAATTTAATTTAATTTAATTTAATTTAATTTAATAAATCATCTGGGTCTCTTTCTATTATGAATGTATCTATGTAACAATTTTTTTGTATAGCTTTGTTTCTTTTATTTTGGATGCGATTAATCGCAATTAATCTTTGTCCAGCACTAATTATTATATTGTGAACAGTTTCCAGTTTCAAAAAAAGTATTAAGCTTAAATGATGAGGGACATAAACAAAACATAATTAAACCGTTAATCAGAATGTGTACGACAGTTAATCATCAGCACAAAATTCATCATAGTGACAGGCCTAGTATTCAATTAATTTCCCCAGACAAAAATATTTATATTATACAATAAAAGACTTCTTGCCGTTAATTAATAAGTAATCTCCCTTTTAATAGTTTTAATAGGTTTTAAATTGATCAAATGAATTGGTTGATCTCTAATCACAAATCTTTTTGTTTGTGTTTTGTAAATGTATGTTTAATTTAATTTCATCAGTTCCTTTGGTTTGTTTTTATGTTTAGTTTTGGTTTCCTTGGTATCTGATGTCCTAATTTGTTTTTGTGATTTATATTTGATTTGAATCTGCCTCTCATTAAGTTTATATTGTATGTACTCTCTGCTGAGAGCTGTCTATATCGGGGGTTTACAAAGTCTCAATTTAAAGGTCCAAATATGAATTTTAATCCGTGTTAAAGTCCGGAAAAATTGCTTGTAACAAAACCTGATTTTAATAAACATGCACATACATCCACTATTTATAAAATTAGATGCCTTTTTTGATTTAAAAATACATTAACAGCAAGTGCAAAACTAGCAAAATAGCAAGTGACACTTAATTTAAGTGTCAGCAATTTTAAAACACAGCCAGAGGAAGGTCAAAAGTAATAAGGTCCAAAATATAGTGCTGTCTAAATTGAGAAATTACACTTTATATATTCATCAACTGCCTAAAGTTTTTACATTTTTTTTCTTTACCAGTTCTTTTCCACTGCACAACTCCTAATATATCATTATAACAAATCAAACAGAATAGTTTTGTTCTGGATTTTGTGCTGGATTCTCTCCATCCAATCATTTTTGAATACTCAAATGTTCTTTATCAAATTTTCTTTTCTAACAGCTGACAATGTTGAAGCGGTGAAAAGTGTTGCTCCATCCGCTTGTTAAGTGTGACATCATGTGAAGCGGCTTCCAAGCGCCATATCAAACTGTACGAGGACACTCAACAAATGGTAACAATAAATGTTTACAAACAAAGCAATGTAATACTTTTGAAAATCACGCAATAAATATGTCCAGGCCTAAAATCCAATGTCCTGGCCAATCATTGATAAAATCAGTAATAGTGAAACTGTGCATATTATTATTACTATAAAAAGTATATTACTGCCTTAAGTCAGTGACTTCAGCTGTAATTCAAAGTAATAATAAATAAGTAAATAAATAGCCTAAATGAAAAGAACAAAAGGGACCAAAATCAGTCACCAGGTTTGGTGCCCCACTATGGGATTAAAATGCCCCCCAGTTATGACATCCTGGCACTGTACCTGCCATGATATTATATAAAATTCACTTTAATGTGTGATATGACTAAAAATTGGTCATTAACAATTATTTTCTCAATTCAAATGATCCAGAAACAGTATTTCATACGTTAGAAATGCAATTTAAAAATATGAAGAGAATGGGATTGAATTCCTTCCAGGTCTGGATCCATACTTTAAGAAGCCCTGGTCTTTACATTGCTAGTTAACTCCCTGCAATCTTCTTTATGGATTTATCATCTGCTTCTATTGGATTCTCCGGCATTGTGTGATCAACTCTTACATTCTCTTGTTTTCAAATTTCATATGATTTACTTAACAGGTTCTGATGTGCAACACGTTTTGCTTGTTTGTATGAAAAAGGTGGGTGGCATGAGAACTTTCATCTCAGCTTGAAGCTTCACACGTTGAAATGACACCGAGTAAAAAGCCTCAGATGAAAGAAAGTCAGTGCCATGTATAACAAGCATCCTCTCAACAGGACAGATCGCCCCTTCCACCTCACCATATGAGCTTCCAATTTCTCCACTTGATTGTTTAGGGCCTTCAAAACCCGCTTTGATCGCAGAGAGGTATGTTTTGTTTTACTCTCAGCCCATTGTTTGTGGTAACCCACAGCAAAGGCAAGCCAGTCCGCTCGCTCGCCTGTCCAAAATTAAAGGTTGAGAATGTGCTTTGTTTGCGTCTGGAGTTTATATGAGGATGGAGAAGGGCTTGGAGTGAGGGTTTAGTGTGGATTTGTCAAGCACGGAGTTCAAGAGGCAAACAGCAATATTTTTCCTTCAAAATGCAGCGTGAGCAAGATCAAGGCCGTGCTGAAGTTCTGAAAAAAAAAAAGTCGAGTTCATGGACCTTCAGTTTCTCTCCATCGCGCTCTAGCACAGAAAGCCTAATCCAGTAAGACGGCTCTCAGCCAGTCCTTCTTCTACATCTGCTCTCTCTCTCTCAAGGTAAGCCATATTGGTTTGCAATAGCAAAGTCTTAAAGAGTATAATCCATTCTTGTGCGCCTCCACCCCCTGCCTCAACACATATTAAAGGCAGTTTTCCGTTAGAGGCTGTTTGGAGCTTAATTGAGGCCATAAACTGTGGTAATGCCGGTGTGGAGGGACAGCATGAGCCACCTCTTGTGCTCATCGTGCCCTGCATTAGTCGCGCTTGATTCAGTGTCGTAAGGCACTTGGGAGGCTCATCTCTTCCTTCATGTTGTTTCCACAATATAAAAACACTTATATGACTTATATAACACAGATATGTTTTATATAACATAATATCATTTTGTAAGTCTAGAGTTATTATAGAAATGAAATAAAAGAAGTTAACAAAGTGTAATAAAACAACAAAAAAGATTATAAACTATATAAGAAATGTATATTATATATTATAGTTCAATAAGCATATACAACTATATATATATATATATATATATATATATATATATATATATATATATATAAATATATATATATATATATATATATATATATATATATATATATATATATATATATATATATATATATATATATATATATATATATATAGTTTATATTATAGTTAACATTTATATTACATATATTACTATTTATCAGTATAAAAATATTAAATAACAAAATAATATGTGTGTGTATGTGTGTATATATATATATATATATATATATATATATATATATATATATATATATATATACAGGGTGGGCCATTTATATGGATACACCTTAAAATGGGAATAGTTGGTGATATTAAGGTCCTGTTTGTGGCACATTAGTATATGTGAGGGGGCTTGTAAATAACTCATGAAAGAATAAAGTTACTTTAAAACCAATCACACCATTGTTTTTTCTTGTGAAATTCCCAATAAGTTTGTTAAGGTGAATCAATATAAATGGCCCACCCTGTATATATAATAAACACACAGTTTATGATGCTTTTTATATTAGTTCATTTATTTTTGTTATATTTTACTAAATGGTAAAGTGCCAAATGGTTATTTTACTTTAGAAATCAAGAAACATTTATTTGTTGTTTAAGCTTTTTTGAACATTTTTTTAAAGACAATTTGTGTAAAGGTTCCAAAGAACAGCATTTATTTCAAATATAAATGTTTGTATCATAAAGAAGGTCTTGTCATCTGTTTATTGTCTTTTTAATAAATCAAAGTATGCATTTATTTAGAAAAGAGAAACACAGTGTGTGTATTGGAAATATAACAGCCCTTAAAGACAGTATCATCTGTTCTGAAATGGCCTTTTGAGAGTCTTTTCATCATACTTGCTTTGGTCTGCTCAGTCCACTTCTCTGAAAAGAGCACACTGTCCAAGCACCCACTATATAATCATTCAAAAAGTACAAGTCCATTTTTGAAGCATCTTATTCGGAAATCCGTATTACATAGAGTATTCAGGTGTAATCATGGCCAATACATAAAGGACATATCATTCCTTTGATTAGACCGAAGAGAGAGAAACCTCTTTTGGAGCGGCTGGAATAAATGTAAAGCTAATGAGGATGAATAATGGATGCGGTTGAAGAGGGCAGAGGAACGTGCTACACCTCTGCTGAGATACAGACTGTCCCAGCAGGTTTTCCTTTCCCCACTGGCGGCCTGCGCTAAACGATTACTGCTGTCAGAAAGGCCCTTCTGATTGGTGCAATGTACATGGGCACTTGGGAGATTTGCATTACATTGTAATCTGAGGTTAATGGTTATTTTCGGGAATAACTACACTGACCCACTTGATGTAGCATCGTTGCCTATAGCAGATGCACCATATAGGCAATAACCATCAATTGGAATTGTAAATCACAAATTAGAGATTGATTATTAACTGCAAGATTGAATTTAAATTGATTGGTTTGGATTGGTTTGAATTTGCAATTGATTGGTCAAAGTGTTGGATTGGTCAAAGGAAATACACTGTATACCTTCTGCCATTTTTGTCATACTTTTCTACAGTGGTCTTTGTGGTGATTGTTACCAATAGTTTAGTTCAACATCTTGAAGGTTTTCTGTGGTGTTGCTTAGTGGTTAACAGTGCCTGGACTGGCTTTAGGTCAAACCGCCCACTGAAAAAATTGATTCAAAGATGATTTCTTGGAGTTACAATTTTTTTAGCTGGTTGTAAACAATATATCTGGGCTGAATTTAAATAAAGTTGAACATTACTTAATTTAATTAGTTTGTTTAAATTCATTCATTCATTTACTTTTCAGCTTAGTCCCTTTATTAATCTGCGGTCGCCACTTATCCAGTATATGTTTTATGCAGCAGACACCCTTCCAGCTGCAACCTATCACTGGGAAACATCCGTACCCACTCATTCACACACATACACTACGGACAGTTTAGCTTACCTAATTCACCTGTACTACAAATCTTTGGACTGTGGGGGAAACCGGAGCTCCCGGAGGAGACCCATGCAAACACGGGGAGAACATGCAAACACAGAACCAGCCGAGGCATGAACCAGCGACCTTCTTGCTGTGAGGCGATCGTGCTACTTACTACGCCACTGTGCAGTCTAGTTTGTTTAAATTCAAGACATAAATTGTTTGCAACAATTTTGCAGATATATATTTTTTTCGGTGTACAGTGATAGTCCACCCAAAGACAAACACTCATTTACTCAGTAGGGGAGAGCGGGATGAAAGTAATATGGGACAAAAGTAACAAAGCGATTTTTCTCTAAGCCCTGATAACATTTGCTTTCCAGGAGATGACAGCACATTCAGCTTGCAACCCTTGATGGAGCTGCCAAATATCACCTGATTTTGGGTCTGTGTGCCGTGATCAGCTCCAAATTTCTGTTGCAAAAAGTAGATTGTAGCGATTCTTTTTTTTTCTTATTACAAGTTTTGTTCTCTTTTTACATGCATCACAGTAATGATCAATCTACAGGTTATTTAGTGCTATAACACATTCTTAGGGTTGCAATCTCGTTCCTGTGGGGACAACAGTAACTCTGTTATTTACGTCCCACTGTTAATATGCATACCTTATTTTTCACTTCCACGTTAGAGTTTGCAGTATTTTGATTGATATGTTTTATAAAAGTAATGCTAATAATGATAAAAAATATATATAAAAATTGTAGAAAATTCTTACATTTTGCATTGTTGGATTGCTTTTGAAACATTTGATGGAACTGAAATATAAAACGAAAATGCAGTTTAATATCTTTTGCAAAAATAAAGGACAAAATATGTTTGCAGTTAACATGAACAAGTCATAGTCAGATATATTTTAAATAAACAAGCGAAAATCAGTTAATCTACCAAATATTGTTGTGTTATTTTTGACCCAGCCATGTGCTGTCCTTACTGATGGGGTCAAAAGTAACGGCGTGCAATTTATGCTGATTTAAGTGAAATTATTTTGAAGTTGTTCTACATTTTTTCAAAATACCACCCTATATTGATACACCACAGTTATGAGTTATTAATATATTTCTGTCTAAAAAATTATCTTTTAAAAATAGTTTTTTATGAAAAACTGTACTTTCGTCCTCACTCTCCCCTAGTCATTGGCTTTATTTGTTTTTTCTTAAATGAAAGTCAATGGTTGCCGGTTTACAAAATTATTCAAAATATCCTTTTGTGTTCAACTGAAAAAAACTCATAAACGTTTGGAACCACTTGAGGGTGAGTACATGGTGAGTAAAATGGGTCAATAGGGTGCTTGTGCTGTTTGTGTTTAAAGTTTTGATAACATTATTAAATATTCCAATATTTATTTTGTTTTTTAAATTATTCAGAAACTTTCTGCTCCATCATTTAAAAAAAGTAAATCCCAAAATAAAGAACACATCGCGAATGACACGTTCTATGGTAAGAGGGGAATGTAATGTCCCTAGACGTAAGACCTCTGTTGGTCAATCTTCTTTTATTTATAAAGCCACAAATTCTTATATTCTTAAAGTACAAATTATAAGATGTTTTTACGCCTGACTTGGAGGTGTTTTTTGTCAAATCAAATTGGTACACACTGAGTGAGATGTTTTTGATTTGTCAGTGTTTTAGTTTAAATGCCATTATGGCTGTATGTTTTAAATTAACTTTTAAATTATTGGATATTATTGTTTTAATTTTTACCTGTCCAGGGACTGCAGGTGGAAAATAGCAATCCTGCTACAACCTGGCACATTGCATCTTTCCTTTTTGAGGTTTATGCAATTTTTGTGCATGTCCCTGTTAAATAAATAATTTCATTCATTCATACAGCATCATTTTTAAAAGCTCATTTATGCACCGCAAACTGTTTATACACTAATTAGTTTGTTCGCAAATGTCATTACCAATTTTAAGAATTTGGAGAGGATAAAAAAGATTCTGGACACTACTGAGTCTTTCTAGTGTTGAGTGCCTGTGCTTGTGGATAGAACGAGTGTGTGGTTTCAGCTGTGCACCATACTGTTATGCCATGCTAAATTAGCTTTTTAAAGCCACTGTAAGTGTATGTGTGTGTTAATGTGGAGAGAGAGAGAGAGAGAGAGGTTGTGTTAATGTGGAGTCATTATGTTTTGCTGGACCCACTGTAGCATTGACTCTTGCTTGTTTTTGGCCTAAAGTGGGTCAGCAGCCCCTTCCTCAGTTATTCTCACTGATCTCCTCTATAATTTCTATAACATGCAATCTCCCCTGCTACAATGCTAGTATAAGACTATTTTTAGAATCTAATATGGTAAGCACATTGAAGCAGAGGATGAATTAAGCTTTCAGAGAATTTCTTCTGTCACTGAAATATGCTTCACTGAGATATGAAGTGTAAAGACAAAATTATTAGCCCTTGTGAATTATTAGCTCCCATACTGTATATATATATATATATATATATATATATATATATATATATATATATATATATATATATATATATATATATATATATATAATTTTTATTTATTATTATTTTTTTTTTCCAATTTCTGTTTAATGGTAAGAAGTTTTTTTTCAACACTAAACATAATAGTTTTAATAACTCATAACTAATATCTTCATCTTCATCTTTGATTTCTAAAGCGCTTTTACAGTGTAGATTGTGTCAAAGCAACTTAACATAGAAGTTCTTGGAAATTGAAACTGTGTTGAAGTTCAGAGATGAAGTTCAGTTTAGCTCAGTTCAGTGTGGTTTAATTTTCACTGCTGAAAGTCCAAACATTGAAGAGCAAATCCATCGATGTGCAGCTCCAAAAGTCCCAAACCAAGCAAGCTAGTGGTGACAGTGGCGAGAAACAAACTTCACCAATTGACAAAAGTGAAGGAAAGAAATCCTAGAGAGAAATCAGGCTCAGTTGGGCATGAGCATTTTCCCTCTGGCCAAACTTATTGTGCAGAGCTGCATTCTAGGCACCGGAGCCTGGAAAACGATGGACGTCCAACATGGAGAAGCTGCAGGTGTGAGTAGGTCACCGGTGGGTGTTCAAGCTGGCCCACATGATCAATGCAGAGACTCGTCTGTCAATGTGGAATCAGACTCATGCTCTCCACTCCTCCATAACCACCACAGGATTTGCTCAGGATACGGCCTGGTCCAGTATTATAGAGACCTCGGGATAAGGAAAAACAGACTAACATTTGTTCCCAGATTCAGTTGAATAACTGATTTATTTTATCTTTGCCATGATGACAGTATATAATATTTTGCTATATATTTTTCAAGATGGCGATGGCGCAGGCGCTGTGCTGTTGCCTCACAGCAAGAATGTCGCTGGTTAGAGCCTCGGCTGGGGCAGTTGGCATTTTTGTGGGGAGTTTGCATGTTCTCCCCATGTTCGCGTGGGTTTCCTCCGGGTGCTCCGGTATCCCTCACAAGTCCAAAGACATGTGGTACAGGTGAATTGGGTTAGCAAAGAGTGTAAACTGAGAGTGTATGGGTGTTTCCCAGTGATGGTTTGCAGCTGGAAGTTGGGTTGGGTAAGTTGGCGGTTCATTCTGCTGTGGCGAATCCAGATTAATAAAGGGACTAAGCCGAAAATTAATGAATGAATTTTCAAGATACTAGTATACAGCTTAAAGTGACATTTAAAGACTTAACTTGGTTAACTAGGCAGGTTAGGGTAATTAGGCAAGTCATTGTATAACAATGGTTTATTCTATAGACAATCTGAAAAATATTGCTTAAGGGGGCTAATAATGTTGACCTTAAAATGGTCTTAAAAAATTTAAAACCCATTTTATTCTAGCCGAAATAAAATTTAAGATTTTCTCCGGAAGAAAAAATATTATAGGAAATACTGCGAAAAATTTCTTGCTCTGTAAACATCATTTGGGAAATATTTATAAAAGAAAAAAAAATCACAGAAAGCCTAATAATTTTGATTTCAACTGTACAAAAATGTCTGTAGAGACATTACTAAAGCAGCAACCTCGAGATTATTCAACTATTGATTATTCCCTGATTAACTCATTGGAGTATTTAGTTTCTCATCAGACGCAGAATGCCATTAGCTGCGGAAGCAACTATGAAACATTTTTTCCACCTGCGTTGTTTTTCATTATTGCGCGTTAATGATTTGGAAAATATCCGTTTTGCTAACAGGATGTGGAATGTCAGGCTGTGCAGCGCTATGAGATGTAAAATTGAGGTTTGAATTGATTTAGCTGTGTTGTACTAGTGTAAATGCTGCTGGAGTCGTGAATGAAGAGGGTTGTTTCTGGAGAAGAGTGATGGAAGCTATTTATAGTCAAATCCTGAGGGGTGTTTTCCACCGTGTGTTGGTCTTATGTGTGTGTCTGTGTGTGTGTGATTTTAATTCAGCTCTCTGGAAAACAGATAATGGCTGCTCATCATACTTTTCTACACATGTCTGTCAGAGTTTATGGCTAAGATAAGGAGTTGGGTTTGGTTTTAGTATCTCTGCCAAACCAAAGTGTTGAAATGATCCTGACAGGCTTATTGATGGAAGGCCAGAAGGATCTCTGTAACAGATCACACAGGGCAGATAGTGCTCCAGCCAAAGGAAAGATACCTTTCATGCTTTCTGAGCCTTAAAGGTGAATTCAGGTTCATATCTCCTTTAGATTTTTATCAGTGGCTTGATGGACAGACTTTTTTGTTTTGTTTTTTGTTTTTTATTTTATTTTATTTTATTTTATTTTATTTTATTTTATTTTATTTTATTTTATTTTATTTTATTTTATTATTTTTAAATATTTTATTTATTTATTTAATTAGTTTTGTTTTTTGTTTTATTTTATTTTTTTATTCTTATTTTTTATTTTATTGTTTTTTATTTTATAAAAAAAAATTTATTTTTATTTATTTATTTTATTTAATTGTCTTTTCTTTTATTTTTCATTCTTATTTTATTTTATTGTTTTTTATTTTATTTTATTGTTATTTATTGTTTTATTTTATTTTATTTTATTGTTTTGTTTTATTGTTTTTGTTTTATTTTATTGTTTTTGTTTTATTTTATTTTATTAAATTAAATTAAATTAAATTAAATTAAATTAAATTAAATTAAATTAAATTAAATTAAATTAAATTAAATTAAATTAAATTAAATTAAATTAAATTAAATTAAATTAAATTAAGCCAAAAGAACGATTCCAAGGCCTGAGTCACTGTTAATATACAATACAATATATTTTTCCCCCAGATCTATGCCTCAGTATAGATCTAACTTCTTACATGTTCCCTAGTGTTATTTTAAAGCACTTTAAATGTGCTTTTTTTCTGCAAACTAATCAATCCTACACCACAAGGCAGCTACCTATTTTCCAGTTTAATCCATTTGTATGCCCCTGATATATGTTAAACCCAAAATAGACGGCGTTTGCTTTATCTCCTAGAGACAGGTACTCCAGTCCCTCTGCGCGGCATTTCAAGCCCTTTCAGAGCAGTGGAGAAGCAGGCACCTTGTAGCCATATGGAGCAGGAATGCCACTGAAGAGCCTCTTAATCTGCTCAACATGGATTGAATTTGAGAGCCTTGTTTTCAGACACAAACTAGGAGTCCAGTGCGGCTGTTGATGCTCTGCTTTTGGCTGCACATAGGAAAAATTGGTTCTGCCTGTCCTGAACCAATGAGACGAACACACATATATGTTTCTGAGTGGGATTAAAAGCGGCTACTGTATTGAGTTGCCTATATAGAAGCCATTCAAGCCCTGCCAATAGTTCAAAGCCACCTTTATCCCTGGCTAAACAGACCTTTCCAGGCCTAATAGCATTTTCCTAGCTTGTTTGTAGCGTTCGCCAACATTATTTATGTTGTGACAGCTCATTCGGCGTCTAATGCCTTGCTGTCAATACGCTTGAATTCCATGCTTGCTGTTGTTCCGTTTCAATGCGAGTCTTTCATTATTTTTTAACAGCCTTTTATTGCATGCTCTGTGGGTCATCTTCCCTTTTTTACCTCATCAGAAAGAAAGCTTGTCTGAGAAAACCTTGACAGAATATTGGATTTATTCAATATGATACCAATATGAAGCCTTTCAGTTTTCATTGCAGCGTGTAGTTCTGGTTTCGTCTTACAAAGCTCACGGATATTGTTTTTTTTTTCAGCTAGAACAAACTCTTATTGGCTCATCTCGTATTTTTGTTGACTGTGGATGACAGAAAGTTCCTATATCATAACGGATCTCTGTTTTCTTTGTGTCTATAGAATCTCAGACCATGATCTAAGCGAGTCCGAAGTTTTATACCATTAGATTTTGGCAGTGATTCACATCCGTGACCATCCCACTGAGCTTTTGGGAACATTCCAAGGATTAAAGCTCCTTCAGTAAACATTTACACCCTGTCATTCATAGCTGCAGCGGTTGAACAAACATTTTGAAGCGCATCTCGCTCTCATTTCAGAGCAATGAAGGATTGATATATACAACAATGTGCTATATGAAATGTTTTCCATGCTGGAAGAGTTCAGTTAAGCTGCGGAATTTAGGAGATTCTTCGAGTGATAAATGTATCAGTGTCTGAGGGGCTAGAAAAACAAAACCAGTCTTGTGCACTCGATCCTGTCTTATTTAGCTGTATTTGCTGGTTTGTGCTTGCCAAGCTGCAAACCGCACGCAAGCCACATACTTTATGCAGTGTGTTTTAAATACTGCATGTGGGAGGCAAAGTTTGTGATATTTTGTCAAGTAATAAGAAAATTGGTGGCTCAGTGGTTAGCACAGTCATCTCACAGCAAGATGGTCGCTGGTTTGAGTCCCGGCTGGGCTAGTTGGCATTTCTCTGTGGAGTTTGCATGTTCTCCCTATGTTCGTGTGGGTTTCCTGTGGGTGCTCTGGGTTCCCCCACAGTCCAAAGACATGCGCTATAGGTGAACTGAACTGGTGAAGTGTGCATGTCAATGAGTGTGTATGGGTGTTTTCCAGTACTTGGTTACAACTGGAAAAACATCCGCTGCGTAAAACATATGCCGGAATAGTTGGCAGTTCATTCCGCTTTGGTAACCTCAGATAAATCAGACACTAAGACGAAGGAAAATGCACGAATGAGTGAACGTGAGCTAACAACATCATGGTTTATGTTCCAGGTTACTGTGCATTATTTTAAGAGTACAGTGGTCCCTCGTTATTTGCGGGAGTTACATTCTAAAAAATACCCCACAATAGGTGAAATCTGCAAAGTAATCAGCTTTATTTTTTTTCATAGGTGTTTTAAGGCTGTAAAACCTCTCACTACACACTTTATACACTTTTCTCAGACAAGCATTACCATTTTTTACACTTTTCTCTCTTTAAACACTCTCAAAGTTCAAACCTTCGTAGAAAAACAAGTCCAGTATTTTAGAATGAAACCAAAAATCAATACAATTTGATCTTCATTTATTTATTCCGTAATGGCGCATTTCACAGTGCTGAATATTTCGTTGACATTGTGGGGAGAAAACTTGCAAACATACAGTACAGCACTTTAGAGTCACACTGCTAGCTCAAAGATTTATGTCAAGATGGCAAGCTGAACGCATTCTGTGCTGTACAGGAGACACGGCATGGAGGAGATTTATTGATAGTGGTTTACAGCCAATCAGGACGGAGGATACAATGTGCTAATCAGGACGCAAAACACAATTCACTGAAAAAAAAAGCATGTCAAATTGCACTAAGAAAATTAGCGAAACTGTGAGGCTGTAATATGCAATGTTTTAACAATGAATTTAGCAGATGTTGAAAGTAACTAGAATGAAAATTTGTGTAATTGGTAAATGTTACCAATTTTGTATTTTATTTGTATTTGTAAGAATGACATGCAGACACACATTAAATATTGGGAAATAACTATTGAAGTGTTTAATATTGGATTTTTCACTAGCTTTTTTTAGTATATTCTATATAACATGTTTTAGTATATCAGTATATACTATTTTAGTTTTTTAGTAACATCAATTATTCAGATTATTTAAATGATTAAAAATACACTTAAGATTGCTTATTATTTTAATTTGTCACAGTGTATTGTTATTATTCTGAAGTTTAAAATGCAAAAAGAAATGTTGCCAAATGGATAAATAGTTTTAACAGTGTTTAATATAGATTTATAATATAAATAGATATAGAACAGTGTTTTAGATGGATATTTTTTTACACAAAATAAGCTTAATGTTCAAACACATCTACCTTTTTAATCGATTTGATGTTATTGATATATTGTTTCTAAATGTAACATTGAAATTTAAAATCAAATCATCTTTAAATCATCAAAAAAAAAATTTCTTAATTACTTTTAAACCTTTTTTTTTTCTGTCGATGTTCAACAGATTTTCAGATTTTTCAGTTTTACACAAGTTGAATAAAAACATTACCTCTAGATAGTTTTAAATTATGCACCAAACAAATTGACATGTAGTGTAAAAACAGCAGCAAACTAAAAACAGCTGATGCCACATAAATGCATCAGGTTATCTTATTGTTTCAGAGCCTTTTTTCTGCTATGCAAGCACCACTCACATTTTCTTGGGCAAATATAAAAATCAACTTCCTTTTGAAATTTCATTTGGTGCTTTTATTGCCCAGAAATGATACACTCCATATACTTCAAGTGCTACTCCGGTCTGCCAATCTTAACCTGTGTTTCCCAAGCACTTCACTGCATTCATGTTGCTATGCTGCTGTTACTATGACAGAAAGGTGTCTGGGCTGTGAAGAGACTGTGAGCTGTTTTTTTTTTAAAGAAGATTTTAAAGGTGTTTTTAAGTGTAAAAGTGTGCCCAGAAAGTGTCTATGAAGTTTCAGCTCAAAATACCCCATAGATCATTCATTATAGCTTATCAGATTTCCCCCATTAGGTACGAGCAAAAACAAACCTTTTTTGTGTGTGTGCCTTTAAATGCAAATGAGCTTCTGCTTTTCATAAGAGTGCGGAGTCTTTATGCATTATTCTGACACTTCTGAAACAGCAAAACAAATGAATCTCAAACAGTCAGAATGTCAGGAATTACCAGTAATGGATGTTACATGTTGAAACCAGAATCAGACAATGAACCAGACTGAACCAGGGCATTGATAAACTGCTATTGGTTAAATCATTTAGTTGTTGTGGAGTAAATATTTAGAGTATGATGCCTTTGTAAAGACCCAAAATGTATTTATTCAAAGTCTAAAATTCTTTATCGACATTCTTCAGCGTATTTTCTTTACAAATTAAATGTCAGGAGTCTATGCAGACTCTATTGTTCATTAGTACACTCAGCAACCGTACATTTTGTTCACAATTGGTGTATTCAAAATCGCCACTTATACCCACATTCACTACTCCCTACATTAGTCCACTAATTTAGTCCACTTAAAGGAGTGAATGAGAACAAGTAAGCTAATTTTAGCACTGGAAGGGATGCCATTTTGTTTCTGCTTTGCTGGATCGATAAATCTCTTAGACGGACTATTATTATTGAAACAAAGTATTTCGTTTTCTGTCATGTACACGCTACTTACACAAACATGTACACGATTAAATAATCTTCTGTTTTGAAACTTAAAGAAATAGAATTCAGCTATGGATGCCATCTTGCGGTCAGATGTGAAAATAATTCCCTGTGCAAATTTTCACAGTGCATTATGGGGGTTTTTTTTGTAGCTGTTGAATCGATGGTTATTGTGGTGCATTGCGGGATTGATTGAGTGCACTTTAAAATGTCCACTACGGTTTCAGACAACACTACAAAATGGCTGCTCCATTTAATAGTGCACAATTTAAGGGTGAAGGGGGCTAGTTTGAATATAGTCCATGTTTCATTATGGCTCAGACATCACACGTTTCTAGCTTGTACAATAAGTAAACAAATGACAGACTGCTGCAGCGGCTCCATGGGTGGAAACATGCAGATTTAGGGGTGATCACACCGAATTCGCTTTTTGCGTTGATAGGCGCATCTTTTGAATGGTTTACTAACGGCCACGCACGTTTTGCATGCTGCTTATGTGCCCTGCGTTCCTCACGTTTTTGTCGTTGCATGCCTTGCGCTCGCAGTTGAAAAAGAAGTCAACTCTGAGGAGAAAAAATGCGCTACGTCAGTCATGTTTTTCTTATTCTCCAATGAAATGAAAACAGAGGCGGAGTTCTCGTTGAAGTGACAGCAGTGTTCGTGTTGTCAAGACGACTACGGAGACTTTTAGGAGATTAGTGATCGCTGTTTCAAATTATTCAGAGCTGCATGACTTTACAAATCTTGAAAATATTTCAATATTTTAAATATTACAATTATCAACAAAAACACTTGCACACAATTCACAGCTGATTCAGTCATTGCCTCATGACAAAAAAGTGTACCATGCAGTAGGGATGCAACGGTTCTCAGTAAAAAAAACTGCATCGTCCCATTGTCCTGTAACGGTTCGGTGCACCCTGTGATCCGTGGTTTAATCATTTGTTAATACCTTTCATGAGCATTGCACGTGCAAAGACCTGTCCAATCACCTCTTAGTATGTAAATCTGTTGTTGACATCATTAAATTTAAGCTTATTTTCTTAAGCAATTTATTTAAACACACAATTTTCAAAATGGCCTACTTTTATTTATTTAATGCGAGAACATATCTACAGCCATATGTGTGAAGATGTTGCATTGTCAGGTGTTTGTTACCCAATAAATATGTATATTGTTCTTTGAATTGTTCTGTAGGCATTTTTTTATAAGCATAGCACAAACTGTACCGTACCGAAACCGTGACCCTAAAACCGTGATACATACCGATCCGCGAGTAGATTAAACCGTTGCATCCCTACCATGCAGTGTGGTGTGCCTCGCATTTTTAGAACGTAAAAGTGCGCTCGGTATGATCGGCCCCTAAGGGGTGGTAATATATAATGAGAACACCCGTTTATAAAACTTACGTTTTTTTATCAGATGGTTGCAGAAAAAAGAATGACTTTTGAAAGCAAAACTAACCATATTGATTTTGTTAGCTCACATTGCTAATTTTGTGGTGAATAATTCGTCTCTGCATATCATTAAGAAAAAAAAACAATTGTTTGCCCTTGTAATTACTTCCTCTTCAGTTAGATTTTCAGATTACGATTGTCTGAGGTATTGGGCGTGGCTTACATACTTAACCACACCCCTCCAATTGTCAGTTTTGACCGCACTATGACCAACAAGCAGAAATGGTAAGGTGGAGGTGTCTATTAGGTTGTAATATCTCTTCCCAAACCCTTTTCCTGATCTTTATAAATGAAATGCCTACTTTACTACATCCAGTCAGCTTATAGCAGAAAAAACAAGCCACGCCCACTGTTTTCTCATTTATTATTCCATTTCTTTAGAAAAACGGTCGCAGCTTCCGGTTCCTAGGAACATTAACAAAACAGAGGTACTGGGTTGTCCTTTTTCAATTTTGGGGGTCGATAAATTATTAACCACCGAAAAATCACATTTTCCTGATTTTTGCTTTAAAGCTGTTCAGAAGGACAGATGTTTGGAGAGCACTGGTGCAGATGAGGACCCAGTCTGGCCCACTGTGCCACTAACATCAGCATAATCATGTCAGTGTCAGTGCAATAAGAGAGGACGAATGGGACGCACCACACATGTCGCTCTCTGCCTCCTGTCTATCCCCGAGCAGGTGGACCTTCACCAGGAATCAAATTAGTTTTGCAGAGTTCGCCACCCACAATCCCCTCACATATGGCACACATAGAAACAACGAGCTGAGACGTCCCGTGTGACTTGACTTCACTGCACGGCCCCATGTTGAGTGTTAGACGTGATGTTGCTCTTCTCCATTACTCCTTCTGTGTGTGCGCTGACATATAGATTTAATGCGAGTTCGCGTTCACTGTCCTGAAGGGAATACGAGTGTGAGAAAACAATACATGAGGAAATGAGCTCGTGTGGAGGAAGAGGAACTCTTATTGCTGAAGTTTCTTTGATCAAGACTGCGTTACTGGAATGCTGAGCAAGTGTTGATCATGTTTCAGAAGTAGTCTGCAGGGTTATAAGAAGCTTTTGCACTTTGGCCTCTGTAATTTATGTAGTGGTTTCTTTGTTCTGTTCAGTGCATGATGCCGATTGTGTCTGGACCAGACAGAAGTGCCAGAGAAGGTCACAATTGGGTAGGCTGTGCATTTAAAAAAGAATCAGAGAGGGCCTCAGAACTGATTTGCACATAGATTGGATTGGCTGCTTTAATTTGGACTCCAGCCCATTCAGGTTAAAGCAATAGTCCAGCCAAAAATGAGAAAGTCTGTTATCATTTACTCATGGTCGTGTTATTTCAAAGCCGTATTATCTTGGAGAGTTTATGGATTTTTGATTATCTTTTCCTTTTTAATGTCTTTTTTTTTTAATAAACAGATACTTTTATTTACATATAATATGTTAAATTGATCAAAATTTAAGGTTTTTACATTGTTAAAAAAACATCTATTTTTATTAAATGATGTTTATTTGAACTCTTTATGTACTATAGACAATATCCAGAAATAGATCCTCACCATTTCCACAAAAATATTAAGCAGTGAACTCGTCTTCAGCATTAAGAAGAAATGTTGAAATGTTTTTTGTGTACCAGATTATTTCGATTTTTGAAGGATCATGTAAAACTGAAAACTGGATAAACGAATATTTAAAGCAGCACTGAATGTTTCTGGAGCAGGGGAATAGGCTTATTTAACAAGTTCCATAGTAGAGCTGTAATCGAGCCATAAAAGTTAGGCCTGACATGGCTCGAGCCCAACAGAATTTGGCCCGAGCCTGACAAGTACACTTTGATTGACAGCTTTTTTAAAAGTCTAAACCTGTTTACAGCCAGACATTATTTAAATGTGCACATGCACACAACTCTTTTGCCTTTTTTCAAGAATAAGTTGTTTATACATGTTTTAACATAATTTATTCTTAACAACATACAGGCCACTTAGAAGTTGGAACAAAGAAATAAAATAAGTCTTCTGTAACATTGTAACATTTCAGCACTCTAAATAGGCCTAGGTACATACACTTAGCCGTTAAATTGGCCAACATACCAGTAAAAATAAGTCTTTCTTAACAAATTAAATAAAAATAAATTCTAAATTTAATGTAAAATGAGCATAAGTGTTTCTTTAAAAATCAGCTATGACATCACACAAAACAGTACATAGCTCTTTAAAATACATAATTTAAAACTGTGGTGTTAAATTTGATTTCACAATACTGTTTATATTAAATTTTTAATCAGATAAGTGTGTCTTATGAATACTGACAATAAGAAAAATTAATAAAATCTTACCCACCCTAAACTTTTGAACAGTACTATAGTATTTGTTTGAAATTGTCCTCAAGTACTTCATGGAGTACTAGAGTTGACATTAGTCCAGTATATACATTGTGGAATGGCAATGAACGTTTCACAGTAGCAGTGCTCCTTTAACATGTTTCAGATCTACAAGCCTCATTCCTCATTCACTATTTAAAGATGGCATGTCAGACAGATACATTACTAATGACTAAACTTGCTAACCACCTTCCTGAATTAGTCATCACATACTAGAATAAACATAGACATACAAATCCAGCCAGAGATCATCAAAGCTGTTCAAATGTTTGTTGTGACTAACCTAGAGTGAGTCACTTTGTTTATAATTTACACTCTCATTACAGTGAGATTTACTGACTTCCTCTTTAACAGGGGTGGAGCCACGTTCCCAGCAGTTTGGACGGAAAGTCTTGAAAGTTCCTTAGTATTTCCTTCCTGGACTTACAATGCTTGAGACTCTCTGTGTTTACACCAAAGCTTCAGTAGTATCTCAAAGCACCGCACATGTACTTCTGCACACCAAGGCTGCATTTATTTGATCACAATGCATTAATAATGTGCAATATTTTTGATATATGTTCACAGTTTTCATCAGACTCTTTGGATTGTTGTTTCAGCATCTTGCACACTTTTTCTCTTGGTTTGATTTTTCTGTCATATATGAGCTTGTTTGAATCTGAATTTGTATTCGAACAATGTATTCAAGATGGCTAGTGCGATGTAAAGTTGATTACAATTTAGTGTGTTCCCACCACTGCCTTTATCTTCCTACCGCCCTTTATCTGCAAAATGCGCCTTTATGTTTGTACTTTCATTTTAATTATCTTCTATTTCTTTTTTTTTTTTGATTTCCAAAGTGAATTTCCTTTATATTTAAGAAGTTTGCAATGTTAGCAAAGCTTGTAATCAGGTTTTCAATGATTTATGAAGAAATTATAATACTTTTGCTTTATTTCAATTAATTTACAAGTAGCAGGGTATTTACAGCCACAGTTATTTTTGTAAATTCACATCACATTCCTTTGTGCCCTCATAAGCATATTTTTGTAATCCCTTTGTCCCGTTGCAGCATTACACTCAGCGGTAGTGGTCATTTTGAACTTTACTCACTGTAGTTCTGCTTACAAACAAACTCTGGAGTGGTTTGCTTGTTGTGTGATGGCAATCTGACCCAAAGGACCAACAAATCAAAGCATTATTACAAGTTATTATGTAAAATGAAGTCTTTTTATATAAAAACCTATTATTTTCAACCTTTAATTTGCATAGGATAGTGAAGGTTACAGACAGGAAAGTATTGGGAGTAGAGAGAGGGGAAGGGTCGGCAAAGGACCTCAAGCTGGGAATCGAACTTGGGTCACCGTGAGCACCATGGTGCTTTATGTCGGCGCACTTAACCACTAGGCTATTGGCGCCCACAAAAAGCAGCATGTTTTAATCTAGAACAAAAATAAAATAAAAATTAAACGACAAATTTAAATTTGGCTGATATTGGTCAAAAGTATTTTAATTAAATCAATTATTCAGGAAAAACACTCAACATTTAAAGAATACTGAAGGTATTGTTAGATCACACTCTCCGTGTCAGATAAATAAGATCTAGCCCCAGATGATTCTTTCAGAAAATGTCTGTTTTTTGGGGGGGTATCCAGACAACAAGCCAGCACAGCCGCTCAATACCAAACCTGTTAACCTGTATTCAACTGAATTACAGTCTCCTATCAATATAGGAGTTGACTGAGAAAGCTAGAGGAGCAGAAGCAGGAGTTGAAGTAATGATGATAAGGAAAGAGCAGAGTTTATTGAATAATCATAGTTTTGTATGATTCAATGCTCTGACTTTGTCTCACCAGGATAAATCCAACAAGTGTTATTATACCACAAGCAAAAGCAATGGGAAATTACTGCTTCACAACGTTTTCCAGTGACAATACAGACCTTAAAATGGAGACATTCTCTTATCTCTTACTCAAGTGTTACTTGTAACAAAATGGAAATAATAATAAAGCAATAATTATAGGAAAATAGTAATAATAAAATAAAAAACAATTAAATGACAAATAAAAATCAAGTCCTTAATGATCAATAAAATGATAATCATATAAATGACTAATGATCATACGATTAAAGTAATTTAAATGAAGAATGAATGAATATGAACAAATGAAATAAAATGCAACACAAATTAATGTTTTCTTTCTTGAAGCAACACACAAGTTACATAAGTTTTCTACAAGGTTACTCAGATCCTCAGTTAGGTTCTTCAGTATCACACATGCACATAACTATTATAGTTATTATTTATTTTTCAGAATTTAATATCCCCCCGTTTTCTTTTTCTTTTTCCTTTTTTCTGCCTTTTTTTGTTGTGTAAGTTGTGCAAAACTTGTAAGTGAATGTGTTTGAATATTAAAAAATATATATAATAAAAAAGAAACTGTTCAAAAGAAAATATTAAAACAGCCGTCCAAAATGTATAAAAATGTTGACAAAGCCTTGATTTTTCACTCAGAATAATAAAGTAAGACAATGACCACTGTAAAGTAACACACCAGGAATGGTAGAACTAATAAATCAATAAAATGAGGGCAATCCCGCACTGTAAAAAAAACAAAATTATTATATATATTTATTTATTTATATTTATACATTTATTAAATATATATGAATGATCAATTAGTCTTGACAGAACATGTTTTAGGTCATTGTAACTTAGTTAATCATGTTCTAACTTAATTAAGTTACACAAGCTGTTTAAGTCAGTTTAACATAATATAAGTTAAATGGACTTATTAGGTTAATTTGATTCAGCTTAAAAATGTAAAGCAACCAGGACTTTTACAGTTCAGTGACATAAGCTCAAACTTACTGACCTCAACATTTTTGATTGGTGGTAATATTTTTTGTGTGGAAACTCATATTTTGAATATTTAACAATTAACAGAAGCTCAAATGTCACTAGCTAGTTCTAGTCTGCAGATACACTTACCATTGGTTTGATCAATTTAATGTGTCTCCTTACAGAATAAAAATCAAAAAGATCCCTCTTTTTTGAACAGTAGAATAAAGCAGTTTTCAGCTTACCCTCTTTGATTGTACTCTATTTCAGTGATAACTGATTGTAAGTGCTGTTGTTTGTTTGAAAGCTAAAAGGAAAACTCATACGCATGTTGGATGTTTCCTTGTTACTTGGCTGCTGAATGTAGAGGTGCTGAAGTGCAACTAAACAGTTTTGGCAGCTGTAGGGTTTAGCTGTTTAGGTCACAATTCCAGGAATCCAGCTGTAATTAGATGGAGTATGCCATGGATATCTCGGACATGACATACACAGTATGTGGATGCATGCAGAGATACACTCTTACAGTATAAACAAGCCATCTCTCTCGGCACGGCCACTTCCTTCCTGCTCTAATGAGGGTTTGATACAGGCCGGGCTGTGATCTCTCCTGCACATCTACTCATTAGAACATCAGATAATGGCTGTTCTGACCCTAAAATAATTCATTTCAGCTCCTAAGTCGCTGGCACAGCAAGTTTAGAAAAGACTTTTCTTTTTTTCTAATTTTTGTGAAGAAAATATCCAATGCTATCACACCGCTATTTGTTACTTTTTGATTTAGTGTCTAATTCTTATGAAATTTTATGTTCTCATTCGTGCAATTTAGTACAATTTGCTCATCTCCAATGATGGTAGGGTTTAAGGGTGGGGTTTGGTGCCACACATTTTAAAAATTGTACATTTTCATGTGAATGTACTGTATGAATTCAACAAATTACTGACAAAACCTAAAATAGTTCCGTTTCCTCATAAAATCAGGCTGAAATATATGAGGCTATCGAAAAGGGCAAACTGAATTTTTCTGAAATAATGTAATGGTCACCCCAGCTCATTCTAATTAAGTACACCATATACATTTCTTTGCAGTTTTTGTTTTTTCCACCAGATCCACCGCTGTGTGTGCTTTTGAGATCTCAAGTTTCTCTTGCGAGTGCCATTCGCACCAGAGTGTCCTCGTGTAAATCCACCAGAGGCCGCTGTCGACTGACTAACTGACTGACCGACCGATACTCCCACCCACCCTCTTTCCGATAGTGTTTTAAAACACTGATTGATCAGCGTCCACTCACTTCCCTAAACCCAGCCAACAGTGTTTTGAAAAGCAATCCAGAAAAAGAAAAGCCCTTTTTACCGCATTTTTAGATGTTAGTTACACATTACACATTTTTCCTGTTATTACTTGATTGGTTTTTTTTGGCTTCTGATTTTGTCTTACAAGCTATCTGCAACCATTCTTCACTGGACTCAAACCCTGTTGTCTCGGTCAACTCCTCTCTGTGTCTCAAATCCTCTGATGTACGCGATAACCACAAGACAAACTGGTAACGTCATACTGCCCCACAGTGTTCGTTTTAAAGACGAATGCTGCCATACATTCCTCCGGCTACATAATTGACGATCTCCAGAAATATATATAGGGCTACGTTTTTAGAATGAGCCTATGTTTGGTAATGGTAATCACAATCTTGAATGAGTTACTGACATTATAAAGATGCAAAGTTCTAGAAATCACATAGTTGGAAGGATCGTCTTGTGCTATGGCTGAAAGGGCCTGCTGTTGGTGGATTACAGTCACTTTAGACAGCTCTCCATCTTGCAAAGTCAATAAAAACTGCACAGTATGCTGCCAGTTAAACAGGGCTGTCAGATAATGACAGAAATTCTCATCAGGTGCTACGTTAACACAGTAACTGAATGTGTTCTCTAAAGAGCCGTTCCCACCAAGCATGAGAACAATAATGATAAATGCAATTGTGTCCACACTGACCAGCATAAAGATCTGTTTAACTTTAGTTTGATTTATTCTGTCTTCTGTAAAACAATCTGAAAAAAAAAAAAACGTAAAAAAGGCAGCTGCTGGAATTTAACCATTAAATATATAGTAGGAACATGAAAAACATCAAAATTTTGCGATTGCATTATCGTATTTTGTACTTTTTGTCATACTTCAATGTTTTGAATTACTAACATCTCCACAACCTTAATTATATGCAGATGAGAAATTCATATGATAAACCAAAGCTCAATTCAAACAACTTTCCCACAAGCAGAGAAACACACTAATATATAGAAGACACTTACTGTGTCATTCCACACTACTACTAAACCACATCATGGTAATCCACATTAAATGAAAGTAAAGCAATAAGCATTGTTTATCAACATTAGATGTAATATAATATCTAATGATATTTATCATAACTCAAGAGAAAAAAACTAAAAATAACCACAGTAATGTCAACAAAAGTGTCATGCAGGCAGGGGCGGATTTAGTGATTTGGGGGCCCTAAGCAATTCTAGTCATGGGGCCCAAAAGTTTGTACTCTAATCTTGTAAAATCTGCATATTTGCGTTTTAATTAAATTATATATATATATATATATATTTTTATTTCATTCAATTTTAAAACTAAATCTTTACCTAATTTGACTGCTCCATGATTGAGGGAGGGGGGCACATTTTGCGCAAAAGTAATAAAAAGTAAACTTATTTTTTAGGACCTAGATAGAAAATGATTTTCTAAATCATTTATAGTTATAATTTATACTTCTAGGTATTTATTTGGGTGCCCTCAGATTTTCTGGGGCCCTAAGCAGCCCGCTTACCTTGCTTATTGGTTAAATCCGCCCCTGCATGCAGGGAATTCTGGGAAAGTTGATTTACAGTTATTTACCATACCGTATATATTAAGGAAACTTAATTCTAAACAGTTACTGATTTTAAGCATTAGCATTTTACATTTTTTATCATTGAAATCACTGGCATTTCTTACAGGAGTACATCTGACCATTGAATCCAACTCATGTAACTTAATGTAATTAAACAGTGAATGTAGAATTTGCATTGAGTTTAGTGTAATTGAAAACAACATAAGTTATTTTCACCCCAGCATTTCTAAAGGAAGCTACACAAAGATGTTGAAACTATACCATAGCACTGGATACCTGAGGTGCTTTTATTTTTACATGTCAATTTGCTGTCTGGCTTGCATAATTTCCATACATTTTTATCGTAATTTTTCATGGTATTACCAGTTGTTTATATTTATATAGAAGTGTTTTTATTTTGATATACATTTTTAAATGAAGGCAGAGCATCAAGCAGTGATCTTCTCCAAAATGTTGCCTGTGCTTTAAATTGCACAAGTCCTTTATATTTCAATGGATTCTGGCTTGCTGTCAGTGTTTTAGCAATTATTAGCTGAGAAAGAAATCGTTCTGAAATTGATTCCAATGATATAGTTTCTCTACATTTTATCATTATCCTGATCTGAACTCTGCTGTTTATCATTTAGGATGAGTTTTAAAACTCTATTTTGTCATTTTTTATAGTTATCATGCTTAGGGTTGAAGCGACCTTAATTTTCCTCTTTTCCAATTACTCATTAGTTTTTGTAATGCTTCCAAATGTACAAGTCCTAATATTTGCTTGAAACTAGTGTCAAGATAACCTTAAATAGGGCTAAGCAGTCTTCAGATGAAGAAAGATAGATTGTGTGTGAAATTGTAGATGTAACTGTGATCTCCACTGCATATAAATGAGTGTATTCATTTTTTACACGCATTATTCCTTTAAAGCAAATATTTTCTGCATTTTATTATTTTCCTTGTCCACAAACATAAATGTATAAATTATTGAATGAATCATTTACATTTATTTATTTTAAGCAAACAATTATGTTTAATTTTTTTATCTGTCTTCTGTACTTTGGCTTTATCTAATCCTTATTTTTTTTTATGTTTAGAGACTTTTGAATACTTCATGAGCTGGACTCAATGGAGAAGCTTTGGTTCTCAGCCTATGAGATATTTAGAGATTGCACAACTATCCCAGCACAACTTGTCTCTTTCACCTTATTTTTTTATTTTAAAGATGATTGATGTTCTTTGTAGACTAGTCTCGCCTCAAGCTTGTTAGAAATGTATTTACTAGTTGTTCAGTAACTTCTAAAACAATCATTTATTATATAACTGGAATTACCGATACTGTCATAAAGAGCGTGTTTTACAGGTCACGGTTTGTGCGAAGCTCTACAGAATCTCGTTGATTGCTATAAACGCAATTCACACGCAATAATGCCCTTTGTTTTATGCGTAATGAAAAACCGCTCTTTTTCATAGCGAGTATGGAGGGAATGAATTAGCTACGCTTCAGCTATTGGTTTATTATCCACAAGCTTTTTGTTGTGTGCCATTAATCTATGATTAGAAATCTAAACAGGCAATTAGGAGGCAATATTCCAGAAATCAAAATCCAATCTGCCACTAATCAAACACACCTTCGTAGTGGCCTGCTGAAATTGAATGGCAGTGGGCTGGAATACATTAGAACTAATGATGCCCCACTATCACTCGCTTTCTGTTTTATTCTCTTTTTCTGTCTGGGCGCATCTCTTTATAGCTAGTCCCATTGCTTTCGACCTGTCTCATTACTTTCAGTCTGTTTTCTCACTCCGTATCTCTGTTTGATGGACACGCCATGGGTTTATGGAGAAACAGAGAGAATTCAGAAAGTTGTTATTAAAATATGCGCAGTTCACACTGGAATAAGATGTCTTTCTAAAAGTGCGTCTATAATCATTTATCTTGTATTTCAGAAAAGGAACTACGTCATGTTTATTGACCACCAAATCAGCATATTTTAATGATTTATGAAGGAACAAGAAACATGCCAAAGAACTCTCATTCATTCATTCATCATTTTCCTTTGCCTTAATGCCTTTATTCATCAGGAGTTGCCACAGTGGAATGAACCGCCAATTTATCCAGCATATGATTTACACAGCGAATGCCCTTCCAGCTGCAACTCATTACTGAGAAACATTCATACACACTCATTTAAACACATACATTACGGTCAATTTAGTTTATTCAATTTACCCATACCTTATGTCAACTGACCTAGCCGGGACTGGAACCAGAGACCTTGCTGTGAGGCAACAGTGCTCTGAGCCACCGTGTTGCCAAAGAGCTAAAAAAAAATGTAAAATGGTTATTTAAGTTTTAATAGTTCATAAATTATTTTACTGATTTATTTTACAGTTTAAGAATTAATTATTTCCCAAGTGATGTTAAAAAGAGATATTTTTCCAACATTTTAAACATATATATAATATTCATTCATTCATTTTCTTGTCGGCTTAGTCTCTTTATTAATATGGGATCACCACAGCGGAATGAACTGCCAACAGGGGCGAACTGGGACAGCATTTTCAACCGGGAAAAGTTATTGAGGTCAGGCCACATTGAATAGCGGTGGGGGTTGGGGGGATGGGGGGTAGACGGCAGACCAGAATCACGGTGCTCCCTATGGCCAGTCTGGCCCTTACCACTATTATCCAACAAATGTTTTAGGCAGCGGATGCCCTTCCAGCCGCAACCCATTAATGGGAAACATACATACACACTCATTCACACACATACACTACGGCCAATTTTAGCATACCCAATTAACCTTTACCACATGTCTTTGGACTTGTGGGGGAAACTGGAGCACCCGGAGGAAACACACGCGAACACGGGGAGAACATGCAAACTCTACACAAAATGTCAACTGACCCAGCCGAGGCTCGAACCAGCGACTTCTTGCTGTGATATATATAAATTCTTAAGAAGGCTAATAATTTTGACCTGCCGTTTTAAATTTGACATTATATTATTATAATAATAATAATTATTATTATTATTATCATTATTGTTGTGTGTTGTTGTTGTATTTAATTTTATTATTTGTTATTATTATTTGTTGTCATTATTGTATTTAATATTATTATTGTATTTAATAATATTATTATTGTGTTGTTATTATTATTATTGTTATTATTACTCCAGCCAAACTAAAAAAATAATTAATATTAAAAAATTATGAAATACACTGGGAACGATTTCCTTGCTCTGTTAAACATCGCCTTTTACATATTTGTAAAATAATTTTAAAGGAGAGCTAATCATTTTGTCTTCTGCTGTATACGTTAATGTGTTTGAGTAAAATGTACATTTTTTATTGAATAAAGGTGTGATAACATTTCAAATTTTCAAATTTTCAGAAGTAATTTAGAGCATTTATCCTTTTCTCTTTTTATCGAAAGTGGCAACTGGTCAAAATATCAATTTTTAATTGTTGTGATTGAAAATCAGGATTTTTTCCCTCCAAATATTTTTAAATAACTACATTACATCACATATACAACAGTATATTGAAGGGCTGTGTGATTTGGCCTAAAATCTAAACCTCGATTATTTGAACATTTAAATCGATTACAATTAATGAATATTATTTTATTTTATTCTTCGCTCTCATAGTTCCCTAACAGCTTTTGTACAGTAAATATGATCACATATTACAAGTGAGAGAATTCTGAATTGAAGGTGCATTGCTTCATTTTAAAATAATTAAGGAAACACACTATCTACTGTCTATGATTATCTATTAAACATCAACGTTAAAAACTGAAATTAAAACACACATTGCCTAAATTTAACTTTTCTTATAAAAAGCTAAATTAAATAACTTGCACTTTTGGAACAAAATAAATTATTTTCTGTGCTTTCATATTAAAAGTAGAAAATAAGCAGTATCTTATCTAAATAAAATAACTCCTGTATATCCTGTAACTAACATTTTAAACAGTGGATTTCTTGCATCTTCTGTAAACAAATATTTTCATGTAAATAATAGATTTGAATGTAATGGAAAATATGTCGTCTCAAAGCATCTCTGGTGCAGCTTCCAATCATCGTCACTATAGTGCAAAGTAAGACTCAAAAATGGGTCATCGTCCCACTTGACCAGAGTAAAAAAGTAAAAAAAAAAAAAAAAAAAAAAATCAATTATAGGTTTTGAATGTAGATTTTGATTACATTTCAATTAATCACCCAGCCTAGTATATTACTTATTTTGCATAATAAATATCAGAGAAAGCGTAACCTATCATTTTATTTAGAATACCCAGTAGTAGCCACACTCATTAGTATGCTGAAACTTACCTACAAATGCCTTGTATCATAACACACGAGCAACAAGAGCTGATGCTGTGGAGCTTTTCTCCTCCACTGCCTCCAAAGCCCCAAGGATCAGATCTAGTTTCTTCATGTAGCTTGTGCTTTTAGGGCTCATATGGATCCTGAGAGAATATTGCTTACAGGGGCCTTTCACAGAAGGTATGAATAGCCGCACGATCTCAGCTACCCCGACAGGACCGGGTGGGTTTCTAACGGGTCCTCCGGCCTCTCCTCAATTTCACGGCACCGTGTCTGTGACGTTGTGACATGCAGATGCTTGATGGTGGTTTCTACATGCGCACACGCAACAGCTCTGCAATGCATTAGTCAATGAGCATGAAACGCCAGTCACTTTTTTGCATTGGTGAAATATAGTTCCAGGTGCCGAGAGCCTCTTGACGTGTGTAAGTAATGTTTTAGCGATGAGATGGATGACTACAAGACCAGTTCACAATGGCTGTTCATTATAAATCTCTTTATGTCATGATCATGCTTCATAAATATAGAAACATAACAGCCTTAAACAGGTCAAGGCAGAATAGATTGCATCGAGGCTGGAGCTGTGTGTGTGGTGACATGCATTGCACTGGATATATGACACAGTCTTTATCTCACTGCACAACATAAGCCATACTGTAAATCAACAAAGGGTCTTCATGACAGCGTGTCCTCCGTTTTCCTGAAGCATTTGTGTCAGAGAGGAAACTCATTCCCTTTGTGTGGCTTTCTCACAAACACACAAACAGAAAGTCTGTCACTGATTTAATCTCTTCGCATTAGATAGAGATAAGAAAGTGATAGACAGAAAGTGAGAATGGAGCAGTTTCTCATTGGCAAGCAGTGTTCAAGGGGTAAAGAATTACAAATGCAATTGCACATTAAAGTCATGTATAACCTTTAGCTCTGTAATCGAATACATAACGAATACAATTTTGGTTATATTGTTAACTGAAAAACAGATTGGCTGACTTTACTTTTAAATAAGTGAGTAAACCTGGTGCTTTTAATGTGATGAGTTGTCTTTACTTAATAAAAATGACCTAAAAGGTAACCCTTTATTCTGATGGTCTATTTGAGTATTAGTAGACTGTCTGCTTAATATCTGTTGATACTGCTCCTTTACCAGACATTTAACTGACTATAAGAAACTTTGCAAGTACATGTCAACTTATACTAACCCTAAACCCAACCTAACAGTCTACTTATACACTACTTATACATATCAAATGGGAATTAGTGGGCATGTAGATGCAATGTAACTTAAATTCAACAAATGGACCATCAAAATAAAGTATGACCCCCTAAAACTATTGAGTTAATCTGTGTAATCATAATATCTGAGGTAAGCCATGTTAACAGTTCCAAGTTACAGTACAAGCTTACTCACTGTTTTCCCTACTTGAAATGATCAATTTAAGCCCTGCTCACACTGTGGGATTTCAGCCACGATTTGGTCCCATGAGTCAAATTTAGGAAATCCTAAAAGATTCCTGAAATCCTAGGCTAAAATTTTTGGTCTTTGATTGTTGGTGTGACAATCAGATTTTCCCTCTGATGAAGTTTTGGCAGTGTCAGAACATTTCAGACACTTTCCTGCAGTGTGACAACAGCTGCGATAAGCGTAAATCCAAGAACCAATATGAGCACCACATTTTTTCTTCCTGGTTTTATTATTGAGGCACATTGTGTGCAGAGTTGACACTACAGATTGCTTATGTTTGTTGTGAGGTATCATTTCAGAACGCGGGATAGTGAAAGTGGATGGATGATGTCAGGCTCCAGTGGAGTTTTCTTTTGTGCGTGTTCATTGTCATTCAGTCTGACATTATGACAGCTGAGATCTTACAGTAGCTACTTTTCCATCCATGTATTTTCATGTGCATTTTGGATATGCAAATAAAAAAATGCTGGATGGAAATGCCAAGATGCGCATAAATTTTGAAAATGCGGATAAAAACATATGCACATAACTGAGTAGGATAAATTTTTATTTCATAGAAAAGATGTGCGTGAACTGTGTGGTAACACGTTTAACGAACAAATTCCAGTATGCACATTAAAAAAGGTCATGTGATTTTGTTATAAGAATCACGTGATGATTAAAATATGTGCGAATGGATAAACGCCTTAACAGTTTCAGTATTAGTGTTATTATATATTAATTACCTCCAAAACTGTCAAGAGTGTCTGTGCTCCGCGTCTCACACCTTCAAACACCACGCTCGTTTACTGCGTGTCAGGATTGTCTTCTGAGGCGCATGTCATTTATTAAATCAAGAAAAGATTCTCGTAGCTTCTCCTATCACAGCAAATTTCATTTTTACTGTTGATATTTGGAACCAGTAATTCAGGAAGTAACGATTTTGTTCTCTTTGATTCGTTGGAGCGAAATGCTGATTTATTTGCACGTCTTTTATGCGATAATCCAGTTTAGCGCATAAAGTTAATTCGCATTTTTGGAGGGAAACATAGCTAGTGTGACATGGGAGCCATTTTCTTGCAGTCTGACATGCAACAACCGTTTAGAATTTAGAAAATCACACAGTGTGAGCTGGGCTTTGGATTGAATGTACTAAACTTAGACTTGAGTGGCTTTTGGATTTTTTTTTTATTAAAAATCAAAAAAATAAATTTTAAGATTATTTTTAGATTTATCTGTTATTATTATAAAGAATATTAATAAACTCCACTTCTTGTCATTTGTTTAGAAAAGTATTTGTATTTTATATTTAATTTCTTATTTCTTTATTTTCAACAGGTTTAATTAAAGTCAGTTTGTTGCTTTTAAGGCAACATGTGCAGTTGAAGTCAGAATTTTTAGCCCCCTGAATTATTAGCCCCCCTATTTATTTATTTCCTCAATTTCTGTTAAACGGAGAGAAGATTTTTTCAACCCATTTCTAAACATAATAGTTTTAATAACTCATTTCTAATCACTGGTTTATTTTTACTTTGCCATGATGACAGTAAATAATGTTGACTAGATACTTTTCAAGACACTTCTATACACCAGCTTCTACACCGGCTTAACTAGGTTAATCAGTTTAACTAGGCAAGTTAGGGTAATTAGGCAAGTTATTGTCTAACGATGGTTTGTTAACTTTTTTAAAGTCTAGGGCTCTCTTTTACAGTGTAATAATGCAGATTACAACAACACATTTAAGCCAAAATGAAATGGTGTGGTTATGGAGCCTCGGCCAGGAGTAGAATCGCCAACTTTTAGAAAGCTTTTAGCACAATCCCAGTCAACACCAATGACAAGGAAAGCTAATATCATGGTTCATATTCAATATCACAAGCCTATGCTACTCACCATCTTTTTTTTTAATAAACAACAACTTAAAAACAGAATAAGATTGTTTTACCAGTCTGTAATTATTGTTATAATTTTTTTACAAAACATTTAAACATTAGCTGACAGATCACACAGGGCAGATAGTGCTCCAGCCAAAGGAAAGATACCTTTCATGCTTTCTGAGCCTTAAAGGTGAATTCAGGTTCATATCTCCTTTAGATTTTTATCAGTGGCTTGATGGACAGACTTTTTTGTTTTGTTTTTTGTTTTTTATTTTATTATTTATTTTATTTATTTTATTTTATTTTATTTTATTTTATTTTATTTATTTTATTATTTTTAAATATTTATTTATTATTTAATTAGTTTTGTTTTTTGTTTATTTATTTTTTATTCTTATTTTTTATTTTATTGTTTTTTATTTTATAAAAAAAATTATTTTTTTTATTTATTTTATTTAATTGTCTTTTCTTTTATTTTCATTCTTATTTTATTTTATTGTTTTTTATTTTATTTTATTGTTATTTATGTTTTATTTTATTTTATTTTTTGTTTTGTTTTATTGTTTTTGTTTATTTTATTGTTTTTGTTTTATTTATTTTATTATTAAATTAATTAAATTAAATTAAATTAAATTAAATTAAATTAAATTAAATTAATTAAATTAAATTAAATTAAATTAAATTAAATTAAATTAAATTAAATTAAATTAAGCCAAAAGAACGATTCCAAGGCCTGAGTCACTGTTAATATACAACAATATATTTTTCCCCAGATCTATGCCTCAGTATAGATCTAACTTCTTACATGTTCCCTAGTGTTATTTTAAAGCACTTTAAATGTGCTTTTTTTCTGCAAACTAATCAATCCTACACACAAGGCAGCTACCTATTTTCCAGTTTAATCCATTTGTATGCCCCTGATATATGTTAAACCCAAAATAGACGGCGTTTGCTTTATCTCCTAGAGACAGGTACTCCAGTCCCTCTGCGCGGCATTTCAAGCCCTTTCAGAGCAGTGGAGAAGCAGGCACCTTGTAGCCATATGGAGCAGGAATGCCACTGAAGAGCCTCTTAATCTGCTCAACATGGATTGAATTTGAGAGCCTTGTTTTCAGACACAAACTAGGAGTCCAGTGCGGCTGTTGATGCTCTGCTTTTGGCTGCACATAGGAAAAATTGGTTCTGCCTGTCCTGAACCAATGAGACGAACACACATATATGTTTCTGAGTGGGATTAAAAGCGGCTACTGTATTGAGTTGCCTATATAGAAGCCATTCAAGCCCTGCCAATAGTTCAAAGCCACCTTTATCCCTGGCTAAACAGACCTTTCCAGGCCTAATAGCATTTTCCTAGCTTGTTTGTAGCGTTCGCCAACATTATTTATGTTGTGACAGCTCATTCGGGTCTAATGCCTTGCTGTCAATACGCTTGAATTCCATGCTTGCTGTTGTTCCGTTTCAATGCGAGTCTTTCATTATTTTTTAACAGCCTTTTATTGCATGCTCTGTGGGTCATCTTCCCTTTTTTACCTCATCAGAAAGAAAGCTTGTCTGAGAAAACCTTGACAGAATATTGGATTTATTCAATATGATACCAATATGAAGCCTTTCAGTTTTCATTGCAGCGTGTAGTTCTGGTTTCGTCTTACAAAGCTCACGGATATTGTTTTTTTTTTCAGCTAGAACAAACTCTTATTGGCTCATCTCGTATTTTTGTTGACTGGGATGACAGAAAGTTCCTATATCATAACGGATCTCTGTTTTCTTTGTGTCTATAGAATCTCAGACCATGATCTAAGCGAGTCCGAAGTTTTATACCATTAGATTTTGGCAGTGATTCACATCCGTGACCATCCCACTGAGCTTTTGGGAACATTCCAAGGATTAAAGCCTTCAGTAAACATTTACACCCTGTCATTCATAGCTGCAGCGGTTGAACAAACATTTTGAAGCGCATCTCGCTCTCATTTCAGAGCAATGAAGGATTGATATAACAATGTGCTATATGAAATGTTTTCCATGCTGGAAGAGTTCAGTTAAGCTGCGGAATTTAGGAGATTCTTCGAGTGATAAATGTATCAGTGTCTGAGGGGCTAGAAAAACAAAACCAGTCTTGTGCACTCGATCCTGTCTTATTTAGCTGTATTTGCTGGTTTGTGCTTGCCAAGCTGCAAACCGCACGCAAGCCACATACTTTATGCAGTGTGTTTTAAATACTGCATGTGGGAGGCAAAGTTTGTGATATTTTGTCAAGTAATAAGAAAATTGGTGGCTCAGTGGTTAGCACAGTCATCTCACAGCAAGATGGTCGCTGGTTTGAGTCCCGGCTGGGCTAGTTGGCATTTTCTGTGGAGTTTGCATGTTCTCCCTATGTTCGTGTGGGTTTCCTGTGGGTGCTCTGGGTTCCCCCACAGTCCAAAGACATGCGCTATAGGTGAACTGAACTGGTGAAGTGTGCATGTCAATGAGTGTGTATGGGTGTTTTCCAGTACTTGGTTACAACTGGAAAAACATCCGCTGCGTAAAACATATGCCGGAATAGTTGGCAGTTCATTCCGCTTTGGTAACCTCAGATAAATCAGACACTAAGACGAAGGAAAATGCACGAATGAGTGAACGTGAGCTAACAACATCATGGTTTATGTTCCAGGTTACTGTGCATTATTTTAAGAGTACAGTGGTCCCTCGTTATTTGCGGGAGTTACATTCTAAAAAATACCCCACAATAGGTGAAATCTGCAAAGTAATCAGCTTTATTTTTTTTCATAGGTGTTTTAAGGCTGTAAAACCTCTCACTACACACTTTATACACTTTTCTCAGACAAGCATTACCATTTTTTACACTTTTCTCTCTTTAAACACTCTCAAAGTTCAAACCTTCGTAGAAAAACAAGTCCAGTATTTAGAATGAAACCAAAAATCAATACAATTTGATCTTCATTTATTATTCCGTAATGGCGCATTTCACAGTGCTGAATATTTCGTTGACATTGTGGGGAGAAAACTTGCAAACATACAGTACAGCACTTTAGAGTCACACTGCTAGCTCAAAGATTTATGTCAAGATGGCAAGCTGAACGCATTCTGTGCTGTACAGGAGACACGGCATGGAGGAGATTATTGATAGTGGTTTACAGCCAATCAGGACGGAGGATACAATGTGCTAATCAGGACGCAAAACACAATTCACTGAAAAAAAAAGCATGTCAAATTGCACTAAGAAAATTAGCGAAACTGTGAGGCTGTAATATGCAATGTTTTAACAATGAATTTAGCAGATGTGAAAGTAACTAGAATGAAAATTTGTGTAATTGGTAATGTTACCAATTTTGTATTTTATTTGTATTTGTAAGAATGACATGCAGACACACATTAAAATATTGGGAAATAACTATTGAAGTGTTTAATATTGGATTTTTCACTAGCTTTTTTAGTATATTCTATATAACATGTTTTAGTATATCAGTATATACTATTTTAGTTTTTTAGTAACATCAATTATTCAGATTATTTAAATGATTAAAAATACACTTAAGATTGCTTATTATTTTAATTTGTCACAGTGTATTGTTATTATTCTGAAGTTTAAAATGCAAAAAGAAATGTTGCCAAATGGATAAATAGTTTTAACAGTGTTTAATATAGATTTATAATATAAATAGATATAGAACGTGTTTTAGATGGATATTTTTTACACAAAATAAGCTTAATGTTCAAACACATCTACCTTTTTAATCGATTTGATGTTATTGATATATTGTTTCTAAATGTAACATTGAAATTTAAAATCAAATCATCTTTAAATCATCAAAAAAAAAATTTCTTAATTACTTTTAAACCTTTTTTTTTCTGTCGATGTTCAACAGATTTTCAGATTTTTCAGTTTTACACAAGTTGAATAAAACATACCTCTAGATAGTTTTAAATTATGCACCAAACAAATTGACATGTAGTGTAAAAACAGCAGCAAACTAAAAACAGCTGATGCCACATAAATGCATCAGGTTATCTTATTGTTTCAGAGCCTTTTTCTGCTATGCAAGCACCACTCACATTTTCTTGGGCAAATATAAAATTCAACTTCCTTTTGAAATTTCATTTGGTGCTTTTATTGCCCAGAAATGATACACTCCATATACTTCAAGTGCTACTCCGGTCTGCCAATCTTAACCTGTGTTTCCCAAGCACTTCACTGCATTCATGTTGCTATGCTGCTGTTACTATGACAGAAAGGTGTCTGGGCTGTGAAGAGACTGTGAGCTGTTTTTTTTTAAAGAAGATTTTAAAGGTGTTTTTAAGTGTAAAAGTGTGCCCAGAAAGTGTCTATGAAGTTTCAGCTCAAAATACCCCATAGATCATTCATTATAGCTTATCAGATTTCCCCCATTAGGTACGAGCAAAAACAAACCTTTTTTTGTGTGTGTGCCTTAAATGCAAATGAGCTTCTGCTTTTCATAAGAGTGCGGAAGTCTTTATGCATTATTCTGACACTTCTGAAACAGCAAAACAAATGAATCTCAAACAGTCAGAATGTCAGGAATTACCAGTAATGGATGTTACATGTTGAAACCAGAATCAGACAATGAACCAGACTGAACCAGGGCATTGATAAACTGCTATTGGTTAAATCATTTAGTTGTTGTGGAGTAAATATTTAGAGTATGATGCCTTTGTAAAGACCCAAAATGTATTTATTCAAAGTCTAAAATTCTTTATCGACATTCTTCAGCGTATTTTCTTTACAAATTAAATGTCAGGAGTCTATGCAGACTCTATTGTTCATTAGTACCTCAGCAACCGTACATTTGTTCACAATTGGTGTATTCAAAATCGCCACTTATACCCACATTCACTACTCCCTACATTAGTCCACTAATTTAGTCCACTTAAAGGAGTGAATGAGAACAAGTAAGCTAATTTTAGCACTGGAAGGGATGCCATTTTGTTTCTGCTTTGCTGGATCGATAAATCTCTTAGACGGACTATTATTATTGAAACAAAGTATTTCGTTTCTGTCATGTACACGCTACTTACACAAACATGTACACGATTAAATAATCTTCTGTTTTGAAACTTAAAGAAATAGAATTCAGCTATGGATGCCATCTTGCGGTCAGATGTGAAATAATTCCCTGTGCAAATTTTCACAGTGCATTATGGGGGTTTTTTTGTAGCTGTTGAATCGATGGTTATTGTGGTGCATTGCGGGATTGATTGAGTGCACTTTAAAATGTCCACTACGGTTTCAGACAACACTACAAAATGGCTGCTCCATTTAATAGTGCACAATTTAAGGGTGAGGGGGCTAGTTTGAATATAGTCCATGTTTCATTATGGCTCAGACATCACACGTTTCTAGCTTGTACAATAAGTAAACAAATGACAGACTGCTGCAGCGGCTCCATGGGTGGAAACCTGCAGATTTAGGGGTGATCACACCGAATTCGCTTTTTGCGTTGATAGGCGCATCTTTTGAATGGTTTACTAACGGCCACGCACGTTTTGCATGCTGCTTATGTGCCCTGCGTTCCTCACGTTTTTGTCGTTGCATGCCTTGCGCTCGCAGTTGAAAAAGAAGTCAACTCTGAGGAGAAAAAATGCGCTACGTCAGTCATGTTTTTCTTATTCTCCAATGAAATGAAAACAGAGGCGGAGTTCTCGTTGAAGTGACAGCAGTGTTCGTGTTGTCAAGACGACTACGGAGACTTTTAGGAGATTAGTGATCGCTGTTTCAAATTATTCAGAGCTGCATGACTTTACAAATCTTGAAAATATTTCAATATTTTAAATATTACAATTATCAACAAAAACACTTGCACACAATTCACAGCTGATTCAGTCATTGCCTCATGACAAAAAAGTGTACCATGCAGTAGGGATGCAACGGTTCTCAGTAAAAAAAAACTGCATCGTCCCATTGTCCTGTAACGGTTCGGTGCACCCTGTGATCCGTGGTTTAATCATTTGTTAATACCTTTCATGAGCATTGCACGTGCAAAGACCTGTCCAATCACCTCTTAGTATGTAAATCTGTTGTTGGACATCATTAAATTTAAGCTTATTTTCTTAAGCAATTTATTTAAACACACAATTTTCAAAATGGCCTACTTTTATTTATTTAATGCGAGAACATATCTACAGCCATATGTGTGAAGATGTTGCATTGTCAGGTGTTTGTTACCCAATAAATATGTATATTGTTCTTTGAATTGTTCTGTAGGCATTTTTTTATAAGCATAGCACAAACTGTACCGTACCGAAACCGTGACCCTAAAACCGTGATACATACCGATCCGCGAGTAGATTAAACCGTTGCATCCCTACCATGCAGTGTGGTGTGCCTCGCATTTTTAGAACGTAAAAGTGCGCTCGGTATGATCGGCCCCTAAGGGGTGGTAATATATAATGAGAAACACCCGTTTATAAAACTTACGTTTTTTTATCAGATGGTTGCAGAAAAAAGAATGACTTTTGAAAGCAAAACTAACCATATTGATTTTGTTAGCTCACATTGCTAATTTTGTGGTGAATAATTCGTCTCTGCATATCATTAAGAAAAAAAAACAATTGTTTGCCCTTGTAATTACTTCCTCTTCAGTTAGATTTTCAGATTACGATTGTCTGAGGTATTGGGCGTGGCTTACATACTTAACCACACCCCTCCAATTGTCAGTTTTGACCGCACTATGACCAACAAGCAGAAATGGTAAGGTGGAGGTGTCTATTAGGTTGTAATATCTCTTCCCAAACCCTTTTCCTGATCTTTATAAATGAAATGCCTACTTTACTACATCCAGTCAGCTTATAGCAGAAAAAACAAGCCACGCCCACTGTTTTCTCATTTATTATTCCATTTCTTTAGAAAAACGGTCGCAGCTTCCGGTTCCTAGGAACATTAACAAAACAGAGGTACTGGGTTGTCCTTTTTCAATTTTGGGGGTCGATAAATTATTAACCACCGAAAAATCACATTTTCCTGATTTTTGCTTTAAAGCTGTTCAGAAGGACAGATGTTTGGAGAGCACTGGTGCAGATGAGGACCCAGTCTGGCCCACTGTGCCACTAACATCAGCATAATCATGTCAGTGTCAGTGCAATAAGAGAGGACGAATGGGACGCACCACACATGTCGCTCTCTGCCTCCTGTCTATCCCCGAGCAGGTGGACCTTCACCAGGAATCAAATTAGTTTTGCAGAGTTCGCCACCCACAATCCCCTCACATATGGCACACATAGAAACAACGAGCTGAGACGTTCCCGTGTGTGACTTGACTTCACTGCACGGCCCCATGTTGAGTGTTAGACGTGATGTTGCTCTTCTCCATTACTCCTTCTGTGTGTGCGCTGACATATAGATTTAATGCGAGTTCGCGTTCACTGTCCTGAAGGGAATACGAGTGTGAGAAAACAATACATGAGGAAATGAGCTCGTGTGGAGGAAGAGGAACTCTTATTGCTGAAGTTTCTTTGATCAAGACTGCGTTACTGGAATGCTGAGCAAGTGTTGATCATGTTTCAGAAGTAGTCTGCAGGGTTATAAGAAGCTTTTGCACTTTGGCCTCTGTAATTTATGTAGTGGTTTCTTTGTTCTGTTCAGTGCATGATGCCGATTGTGTCTGGACCAGACAGAAGTGCCAGAGAAGGTCACAATTGGGTAGGCTGTGCATTTAAAAAAGAATCAGAGAGGGCCTCAGAACTGATTTGCACATAGATTGGATTGGCTGCTTTAATTTGGACTCCAGCCCATTCAGGTTAAAGCAATAGTCCAGCCAAAAATGAGAAAGTCTGTTATCATTTACTCATGGTCGTGTTATTTCAAAGCCGTATTATCTTGGAGAGTTTATGGATTTTTGATTATCTTTTCCTTTTTAATGTCTTTTTTTTTTAATAAACAGATACTTTTATTTACATATAATATGTTAAATTGATCAAAATTTAAGGTTTTTACATTGTTAAAAAAACATCTATTTTTATTAAATGATGTTTATTTGAACTCTTTATGTACTATAGACAATATCCAGAAATAGATCCTCACCATTTCCACAAAAATATTAAGCAGTGAACTCGTCTTCAGCATTAAGAAGAAATGTTGAAATGTTTTTTGTGTACCAGATTATTTCGATTTTTGAAGGATCATGTAAAACTGAAAACTGGATAAACGAATATTTAAAGCAGCACTGAATGTTTCTGGAGCAGGGGAATAGGCTTATTTAACAAGTTCCATAGTAGAGCTGTAATCGAGCCATAAAAGTTAGGCCTGACATGGCTCGAGCCCAACAGAATTTGGCCCGAGCCTGACAAGTACACTTTGATTGACAGCTTTTTTAAAAGTCTAAACCTGTTTACAGCCAGACATTATTTAAATGTGCACATGCACACAACTCTTTTGCCTTTTTTCAAGAATAAGTTGTTTTATACATGTTTTAACATAATTTATTCTTAACAACATACAGGCCACTTAGAAGTTGGAACAAAGAAATAAAATAAGTCTCTGTAACATTGTAACATTTCAGCACTCTAAATAGGCCTAGGTACATACACTTAGCCGTTAAATTGGCCAACATACCAGTAAAAATAAGTCTTCTTAACAAATTAAATAAAATAAATTCTAAATTTAATGTAAAATGAGCATAAGTGTTTCTTTAAAAATCAGCTATGACATCACACAAAACAGTACATAGCTCTTTAAAATACATAATTTAAAACTGTGGTGTTAAATTGATTTCACAATACTGTTTATATTAAATTTTTAATCAGATAAGTGTGTCTTATGAATACTGACAATAAGAAAAATTAATAAAATCTTACCCACCCTAAACTTTTGAACAGTACTATAGTATTTGTTTGAAATTGTCCTCAAGTACTTCATGGAGTACTAGAGTTGACATTAGTCCAGTATATACATTGTGGAATGGCAATGAACGTTTCACAGTAGCAGTGCTCCTTTAACATGTTTCAGATCTACAAGCCTCATTCCTCATTCACTATTTAAAGATGGCATGTCAGACAGATACATTACTAATGACTAAACTTGCTAACCACCTTCCTGAATTAGTCATCACATACTAGAATAAACATAGACATACAAATCCAGCCAGAGATCATCAAAGCTGTTCAAATGTTTGTTGTGACTAACCTAGAGTGAGTCACTTTGTTTATAATTTACACTCTCATTACAGTGAGATTTACTGACTTCCTCTTTAACAGGGGTGGAGCCACGTTCCCAGCAGTTTGGACGGAAAGTCTTGAAAGTTCCTTAGTATTTCCTTCCTGGACTTACAATGCTTGAGACTCTCTGTGTTTACACCAAAGCTTTCAGTAGTATCTCAAAGCACCGCACATGTACTTCTGCACACCAAGGCTGCATTTATTTGATCACAATGCATTAATAATGTGCAATATTTTTGATATATGTTCACAGTTTTCATCAGACTCTTTTGGATTGTTTGTTTCAGCATCTTGCACACTTTTTCTCTTGGTTTGATTTTTCTGTCATATATGAGCTTGTTTGAATCTGAATTTGTATTCGAACAATGTATTCAAGATGGCTAGTGCGATGTAAAGTTGATTACAATTTAGTGTGTTCCCACCACTGCCTTTATCTTCCTACCGCCCTTTATCTGCAAAATGCGCCTTTATGTTTGTACTTTCATTTTAATTATCTTCTATTTCTTTTTTTTTTTGATTTCCAAGTGAATTTCCTTTATATTTAAGAAGTTTGCAATGTTAGCAAAGCTTGTAATCAGGTTTTCAATGATTTATGAAGAAATTATAATACTTTTGCTTTATTTCAATTAATTTACAAGTAGCAGGGTATTTACAGCCACAGTTTATTTTTGTAAATTCACATCACATTCCTTTGTGCCCTCATAAGCATATTTTTGTAATCCCTTTGTCCCGTTGCAGCATTACACTCAGCGGTAGTGGTCATTTTGAACTTTTACTCACTGTAGTTCTGCTTACAAACAAACTCTGGAGTGGTTTGCTTGTTGTGTGATGGCAATCTGACCCAAAGGACCAACAAATCAAAGCATTATTACAAGTTATTATGTAAAATGAAGTCTTTTTATATAAAAACCTATTATTTTCAACCTTTAATTGCATAGATAGTGAAGGTTACAGACAGGAAAGTATTGGGAGTAGAGAGAGGGGAAGGGTCGGCAAAGGACCTCAAGCTTGGGAATCGAACTTGGGTCACCGTGAGCACCATGGTGCTTTATGTCGGCGCACTTAACCACTAGGCTATTGGCGCCCACAAAAAGCAGCATGTTTTAATCTAGAACAAAATAAAATAAAATTAAACGACAAATTTAAATTTGGCTGATATTGGTCAAAAGTATTTTAATTAAATCAATTATTCAGGAAAACACTCAACATTTAAAGAATACTGAAGGTATTGTTAGATCACACTCTCCGTGTCAGATAATAAGATCTAGCCCCAGATGATTCTTTCAGAAAATGTCTGTTTTTTTGGGGGGGTATCCAGACAACAAGCCAGCACAGCCGCTCAATACCAAACCTGTTAACCTGTATTCAACTGAATTACAGTCTCCTATCAATATAGGAGTTGACTGAGAAAGCTAGAGGAGCAGAAGCAGGAGTTGAAGTAATGATGATAAGGAAAGAGCAGAGTTTATTGAATAATCATAGTTTTGTATGATTCAATGCTCTGACTTTGTCTCACCAGGATAAATCCAACAAGTGTTATTATACCACAAGCAAAAGCAATGGGAAATTACTGCTTCACAACGTTTTCCAGTGACAATACAGACCTTAAAATGGAGACATTCTCTTATCTCTTACTCAAGTGTTACTTGTAACAAAATGGAAATAATAATAAAGCAATAATTATAGGAAAATAGTAATAATAAATAAAAAACAATTAAATGACAAATAAAAATCAAGTCCTTAATGATCAATAAAATGATAATCATATAAATGACTAATGATCATACGATTAAAGTAATTTAAATGAAGAATGAATGAATATGAACAAATGAAAATAAAATGCAACACAAATTAATGTTTTCTTTCTTGAAGCAACACACAAGTTACATAAGTTTTCTACAAGGTTACTCAGATCCTCAGTTAGGTTCTTCAGTATCACACATGCACATAACTATTATAGTTATTATTTATTTTTCAGAATTTAATATCCCCCCGTTTTCTTTTTCTTTTTCCTTTTTTCTGCCTTTTTTTGTTGTGTAAGTTGTGCAAAACTTGTAAGTGAATGTGTTTGAATATTAAAAAATATATATAATAAAAAAGAAACTGTTCAAAAGAAAATATTAAAACAGCCGTCCAAAATGTATAAAAATGTTGACAAAGCCTTGATTTTTCACTCAGAATAATAAAGTAAGACAATGACCACTGTAAAGTAACACACCAGGAATGGTAGAACTAATAAATCAATAAAATGAGGGCAATCCCGCACTGTAAAAAAAACAAAATTATTATATATATTTATTTATTTATATTTATACATTTATTAAATATATATGAATGATCAATTAGTCTTGACAGAACATGTTTTAGGTCATTGTAACTTAGTTAATCATGTTCTAACTTAATTAAGTTACACAAGCTGTTTTAAGTCAGTTTAACATAATATAAGTTAAATGGACTTATTAGGTTAATTTGATTCAGCTTAAAAATGTAAAGCAACCAGGACTTTTACAGTTCAGTGACATAAGCTCAAAACTTACTGACCTCAACATTTTTGATTGGTGGTAATATTTTTTGTGTGGAAACTCATATTTTGAATATTTAACAATTAACAGAAGCTCAAATGTCACTAGCTAGTTCTAGTCTGCAGATACACTTACCATTTGTTTGATCAATTTAATGTGTCTCCTTACAGAATAAAAATCAAAAAGATCCCTCTTTTTTGAACAGTAGAATAAAGCAGTTTTCAGCTTACCCTCTTTTGATTGTACTCTATTTCAGTGATAACTGATTTGTAAGTGCTGTTGTTTGTTTGAAAGCTAAAAGGAAAACTCATACGCATGTTGGATGTTTCCTTGTTACTTGGCTGCTGAATGTAGAGGTGCTGAAGTGCAACTAAACAGTTTTGGCAGCTGTAGGGTTTAGCTGTTTAGGTCACAATTCCAGGAATCCAGCTGTAATTAGATGGAGTATGCCATGGATATCTCTGGACATGACATACACAGTATGTGGATGCATGCAGAGATACACTCTTACAGTATAAACAAGCCATCTCTCTCGGCACGGCCACTTCCTTCCTGCTCTAATGAGGGTTTGATACAGGCCGGGCTGTGATCTCTCCTGCACATCTACTCATTAGAACATCAGATAATGGCTGTTCTGACCCTAAAAATAATTCATTTCAGCTCCTAAGTCGCTGGCACAGCAAGTTTAGAAAAGACTTTTCTTTTTTTTCTAATTTTTGTGAAGAAAATATCCAATGCTATCACACCGCTATTTGTTACTTTTTGATTTAGTGTCTAATTCTTATGAAATTTTATGTTCTCATTCGTGCAATTTAGTACAATTTGCTCATCTCCCAATGATGGTAGGGTTTAAGGGTGGGGTTTGGTGCCACACATTTTAAAAATTGTACATTTTCATGTGAATGTACTGTATGAATTCAAACAAATTACTGACAAAACCTAAAATAGTTCCGTTTCCTCATAAAATCAGGCTGAAATATATGAGGCTATCGAAAAGGGCAAACTGAATTTTTCTGAAATAATGTAATGGTCAACCCCAGCTCATTCTAATTAAGTACACCATATACATTTCTTTGCAGTTTTTGTTTTTCCACCAGATCCACCGCTGTGTGTGCTTTTGAGATCTCAAGTTTCTCTTGCGAGTGCCATTCGCACCAGATGTCCTCGTGTAAATCCACCAGAGGCCGCTGTCGACTGACTAACTGACTGACCGACCGATACTCCCACCCACCCTCTTTCCGATAGTGTTTTAAAAAACACTGATTGATCAGCGTCCACTCACTTCCCTAAACCCAGCCAACAGTGTTTTGAAAAGCAATCCAGAAAAAGAAAAGCCCTTTTTACCGCATTTTTAGATGTTAGTTACACATTACACATTTTTCCTGTTATTTACTTGATTGGTTTTTTTTTGGCTTCTGATTTTGTCTTACAAGCTATCTGCAACCATTCTTCACTGGACTCAAACCCTGTTGTCTCGGTCAACTCCTCTCTGTGTCTCAAATCCTCTGATGTACGCGATAACCACAAGACAAACTGGTAACGTCATACTGCCCCACAGTGTTCGTTTTAAAGACGAAATGCTGCCATACATTCCTCCGGCTACATAATTGACGATCTCCAGAAATATATATAGGGCTACGTTTTTAGAATGAGCCTATGTTGGTAATGGTAATCACAATCTTGAATGAGTTACTGACATTATAAAGATGCAAAGTTCTAGAAATCACATAGTTGGAAGGATCGTCTTGTGCTATGGCTGAAAGGGCCTGCTGTTGGTGGATTACAGTCACTTTAGAACAGCTCTCCATCTTGCAAAGTCAATAAAAACTGCACAGTATGCTGCCAGTTAAACAGGGCTTGTCAGATAATGACAGAAATTCTCATCAGGTGCTACGTTAACACCAGTAACTGAATGTGTTCTCTAAAGAGCCGTTCCCACCAAGCATGAGAACAATAATGATAAATGCAATTGTGTCCACACTGACCAAGCATAAAGATCTGTTTAACTTTAGTTTGATTTATTCTGTCTTCTGTAAAACAAATCTGAAAAAAAAAAAAACGTAAAAAAGGCAGCTGCTGGAATTTAACCATTAAATATATAGTAGGAACATGAAAAACATCAAAATTTTGCGATGCATTATCGTATTTTGTACTTTTTTGTCATACTTCAATGTTTTGAATTACTAACATCTCCACAACCTTAATTATATGCAGATGAGAAATTCATATGATAAACCAAAGCTCAATTCAAACAACTTTCCCACAAGCAGAGAAACACACTAATATATAGAAGACACTTACTGTGTCATTCACACTACTACTAAACACCATCATGGTAATCCACATTAAATGAAAGTAAAGCAATAAGCATTGTTTATCAACATTAGATGTAATATAAATATCTAATGATATTTATCATAACTCAAGAGAAAAAAACTAAAAATAACCACAGTAATGTCAACAAAAGTGTCATGCAGGCAGGGGCGGATTTAGTGATTTGGGGGCCCTAAGCAATTCTAGTCATGGGGCCCAAAAGTTTGTACTCTAATCTTGTAAAATCTGCATATTTGCGTTTTAATTAAATATATATATATATATATATATTTTTTATTTCATTCAATTTTAAAACTAAATCTTTACCTAATTTGACTGCTCCATGATTGAGGGAGGGGGGCACATTTGCGCAAAAGTAATAAAAAGTAAACTTATTTTTTTAGACCCTAGATAGAAAATGATGTTCTAAATAATTTATAGGTATAATTTATACTTCTAGGTATTTATTTGGGTGCCCTCAGATTTTCTGGGGCCCTAAGCAGCCGCTTACCTTGCTTATTGGTTAAATCCGCCCCTGCATGCAGGGAATTCTGGGAAAGTTGATTTACAGTTATTTACCATACAGTATATATTAAGGAAACTTAATTCTAAACAGGTTACTGATTTTAAGCATAGCATTTTTACATTTTTTATCATTGAAATCACTGGCATTTCTTACAGTAGTACATCTGACCATTGAATCCAACTCATGTAACTTAATGTAATTAAACAGTGAATGTAGAATTTGCATTGAGTTTAGTGTAATTGAAAACAACATAAGTTATTTTCACCCCAGCATTTCTAAAGGAAGCTACACAAAGATGTTGAAACTATACCATAGCACTGGATACCTGAGGTGCTTTTATTTTTACATGTCAATTTGCTGTCCTGGCTTGCATAATTTCCATACATTTTTTATCGTAATTTTTCATGGTATTACCAGTTGTTTATATTTATATAGAAGTGTTTTTTATTTATTTTGATATACATTTTTAAATGAAGGCAGAGCATCAAGCAGTGATCTTCTCCAAAATGTTGCCTGTAGCTTTAAATTGCACAAGTCCTTTATATTTCAATGGATTCTGGCTTGCTGTCAGTGTTTTAGCAATTATTAGCTGAGAAAGAAATCGTTCTGAAATTGATTCCAATGATATAGTTTCTCTACATTTTTATCATTATACCAGATCTGAACTCTGCTGTTTATCATTTAGGATGAGTTTTAAAACTCTATTTTTGTCATTTTTTATAGTTATCATGCTTAGGGTTGAAGCGACCTTAATTTTCCTCTTTTCCAAGTTACTCATTAGTGTTTTTGTAATGCTTCCAAATGTGTACAAGTCCTAATATTTGCTTGAAACTAGTGTCAAGATAACCTTAAATAGGGCTAAGCAGTATCTTCAGAAATGAAGAAATTATAGATTGTTCTGTGTAGAAATTGTAGATTGTAGAACTGTGATCTCCACTGCATATAAATGAGTGTATTCATTTTTTACACGCATTATTCCTTTAAAGCAAATATTTTCTGCATTTTATTACTTTTCCTTGTCCACAAACATAAAATGTATAAATTATTGAATGAATCATTTACATTTATTATTTATTTTAAGCAAACATTAATTATGTTTAATTTTTTATCTGTCTTCTGTACTTTGGCTTTATCTAATCCTTTATTTTTCTTTTTATGTTTAGAGACTTTTAAATACTTCATGAGCTGGACTCAATGGAGAAGCTTTGGTTCTCAGCTCCATGAGATATTTAGAGATTGCACAACTATCCCAGCACAACTTGTCTCTTTCACCTTATTTTTTTATTTTAGAAAGATGATTGATGCTTCTTTGTAGACTAGATCTCGCCTCAAGCTTGTTAGAAATGTATTTACTAGTTGTTCAGTAACTTCTAAAACAATCATTTATTATATAACTGGAATTACCGATACTGTCATAAAGAGCGTGTTTTACAGGTCACGGTTTGTGCGAAGCTCTACAGAATCTCGTTGATTGCTATAAACGCAATTCACACGCAATAATGCCCTTTGTTTTATGCGTAATGAAAAACCGCTCTTTCTTCATAGCTGAGTATGGAGGGAATGAATTAGCTACGCTTCAGCTATTGGTTTATTATCCACAAGCTCTTTTGTTGTGTGCCATTAATCTATGATTAGAAATCTAAACAGGCAATTAGGAGGCAATATTCCAGAAATCAAAATCCAATCTGCCACTAATCAAACACACCTTCGTAGTGGCCTGCTGAAATTGAATGGCAGTGGGCTGGAATACATTAGAACTAATGATGCCCCACTATCACTCGCTTTCTGTTTTATTCTCTTTTTCTGTCTGGGCGCATCTCTTTATAGCTAGTCCCATTGCTTTCGACCTGTCTCATTACTTTCAGTCTGTTTTCTCACTCCGTATCTCTGTTTGATGGACACGCCATGGGTTTATGGAGAAACAGAGAGAATTCAGAAAGTTGTTATTAAAATATGCGCAGTTCACACTGGAATAAGATGTCTTTCTAAAAGTGCGTCTATAATCATTTCATCTTGTATTTCAGAAAAGGAACTCACGTCATGTTTATTGACCACCAAATCAGCATATTTTAATGATTTATGAAGGAACAAGAAACATGCCAAAGAACTCATTCATTCATTCATTCATTCATTTTCCTTTGCCTTAATGCCTTTATTCATCAGGAGTTGCCACAGTGGAATGAACCGCCAATTTATCCAGCATATGATTTACACAGCGAATGCCCTTCCAGCTGCAACTCATTACTGAGAAACATTCATACACACTCATTTAAACACATACATTACGGTCAATTTAGTTTATTCAATTTACCCATACCTTATGTCAACTGACCTAGCCGGGACTGGAACCAGAGACCTTGCTGTGAGGCAACAGTGCTCTGAGCCACCGTGTTGCCAAAGAGCTAAAAAAAAATGTAAAATGGTTATTTAAGTTTTAATAGTTCATAAATTATTTTACTGATTTATTTTACAGTTTAAGAATTAATTATTTCCCAAGTGATGTTAAAAAGAGATATTTTTCCAACATAATTTTAAACATTATATATAATATTCATTCATTCATTTTCTTGTCGGCTTAGTCTCTTTATTAATATGGGGTCACCACAGCGGAATGAACTGCCAACAGGGGCGAACTGGGACAGCATTTTCAACCGGGAAAAGTTATTGAAGGTCAGGCCACATTGAATAGCGGTGGGGGTTGGGGGGATGGGGGGTAGACGGCAGGCCAGAATCACGGTGCTCCCTATGGCCAGTCTGGCCCTTACCACTATTATCCAACAAATGTTTTAGGCAGCGGATGCCCTTCCAGCCGCAACCCATTAATGGGAAACATACATACACACTCATTCACACACATACACTACGGCCAATTTTAGCATACCCAATTAACCTTTACCACATGTCTTTGGACTTGTGGGGGAAACTGGAGCACCCGGAGGAAACACACGCGAACACGGGGAGAACATGCAAACTCTACACAGAAATGTCAACTGACCCAGCCGAGGCTCGAACCAGCGACTTCTTGCTGTGATATATATAAAATTCTTAAGAAGGCTAATAATTTTGACCTGCCGTTTTTAAATTTGACATTATATTATTATAATAATAATAATTATTATTATTATTATTATCATTATTGTTGTTGTTGTTGTTGTTGTATTTAATTTTATTATTTGTTATTATTATTTGTTGTCATTATTGTATTTAATATTATTATTGTATTTAATAATATTATTATTATTGTTGTTGTTGTTATTATTGTTATTATTATTACTCCAGCCAAACTAAAATAAATAATTAATATTAAAAAATTTATGAAATACACTGGGAACGATTTCCTTGCTCTGTTAAACATCGCCTTTTACATATTTGTAAAATAATTTTAAAGGAGAGCTAATCATTTTGTCTTCTGCTGTATACGTTAATGTGTTTGAGTAAAATGTACATTTTTTTATTGAATAAAGGTGTGATAACATTTTCAAAATTTTCAAATTTTTAAAAACCACAGAAGTAATTTAGAGCATTTATCCTTTTCTCTTTTTTATCGAAAGTGGCAACTGGTCAAAATATCAATTTTTTTAATTGTTGTGATTGAAAATCAGGATTTTTTCCCTCCAAATATTTTTGAATAACTACATTACATCACATATACAACAGTATATTGAAGGGCTGTGTGATTTGGCCTAAAATCTAAACCTCGATTATTTGAACATTTAAACTCGATTACAATTAATGAATAATTATTTTATTTTATTCTTCGCTCTCATAGTTCCCTAACAGCTTTTGTACAGTAAATATGATCACATATTACAAGTGAGAGAATTCTGAATTGAAGGTGCATTGCTTCATTTTAAAATAATTAAGGAAACACACTATCTACTGTCTATGATTATCTATTAAACATCAACGTTAAACAACTGAAATTAAAACACACATTGCCTAAATTTAACTTTTCTTATAAAAAAGCTAAATTAAATAACTTGCACTTTTGGAAACAAAATAAATTATTTTCTGTGCTTTTCATATTAAAAGTAGAAAATAAGCAGTATCTTATCTAAATAAAATAACTCCTGTATATCCTGTAACTAACATTTTAAACAGTGGATTTCTTGCATCTTCTGTAAACAAATATTTTCATGTAAATAATAGATTTGAATGTAATGGAAAATATGTCGTCTCAAAGCATCTCTGGTGCAGCTTCCAATCATCGTCACTATAGTGCAAAGTAAGACTCAAAAATGGGTTCATCGTCCCACTTGACCAGAGTAAAAAAGTAAAAAAAAAAAAAGAAAAATAAATCAATTATAGGTTTTGAATGTAGATTTTGATTACATTTCAATTAATCACCCAGCCCTAGTATATTACTTATTTTGCATAATAAATATCAGAGAAAGCGTAACCTATCATTTTATTTAGAATACCCAGTAGTAGCCACACTCATTAGTATGCTGAAACTTACCTACAAATGCCTTGTATCATAACACACGAGCAACAAGAGCTGATGCTGTGGAGCTTTTCTCCTCCACTGCCTCCAAAGCCCCAAGGATCAGATCTAGTTTCTTCATGTAGCTTGTGCTTTTAGGGCTCATATGGATCCTGAGAGAATATTGCTTACAGATGGGCCTTTCACAGAAGGTATGAATAGCCGCACGATCTCAGCTACCCCGACAGGACCGGGTGGGTTTCTAACGGGTCCTCCGGCCTCTCCTCAATTTCACGGCACCGTGTCTGTGACGTTGTGACATGCAGATGCTTGATGGTGGTTTCTACATGCGCACACGCAACAGCTCTGCAATGCATTAGTCAATGAGCCATGAAACGCCAGTCACTTTTTTGCATTGGTGAAATATAGTTCCAGGTGCCGAGAGCCTCTTGACGTGTGTAAGTAATGTTTTAGCGATGAGATGGATGACTACAAGACCAGTTCACAATGGCTGTTCATTATAAATCTCTTTATGTCATGCATCATGCTTCATAAATATAGAAACATAACAGCCTTAAACAGGTCAAGGCAGAATAGATTGCATCGAGGCTGGAGCTGTGTGTGTGTGACATGCATTGCACTGGATATATGACACAGTCTTTATCTCACTGCACAACATAAGCCATACTGTAAATCAACAAAGGGTCTTCATGACAGCGTGTCCTCCGTTTTCCTGAAGCATTTGTGTCAGAGAGGAAACTCATTCCCTTTGTGTGGCCGCTTTCTCACAAACACACAAACAGAAAGTCTGTCACTGATTTAATCTCTTCGCATTAGATAGAGATAAGAAAGTGATAGACAGAAAGTGAGAATGGAGCAGTTTCTCATTGGCAAGCAGTGTTCAAGGGGTAAAGAATTACAAATGCAATTGCATTAAAGTCATGTATAACCTTTAGCTCTGTAATCGAATACATAACGAATACAATTTTGGTTATATTGTTAACTGAAAAACAGATTGGCTGACTTTACTTTTAAATAAGTGAGTAAACCTGGTGCTTTTAATGTGATGAGTTGTCTTTACTTAATAAAAATGACCTAAAAGGTAACCCTTTATTCTGATGGTCTATTTGAGTATTAGTAGACTGTCTGCTTAATATCTGTTGATACTGCTCCTTTACCAGACATTTAACTGACTATAAGAAACTTTGCAAGTACATGTCAACTTATACTAACCCTAAACCCAACCTAACAGTCTACTTATACACTACTTATACATATCAAATGGGAATTAGTGGGCATGTAGATGCAATGTAACTTAAATTCAACAAATGGACCATCAAAATAAAGTATGACCCCCTAAAACTATTGAGTTAATCTGTGTAATCATAATATCTGAGGTAAGCCATGTTAACAGTTCCAAGTTACAGTACAAGCTTACTCACTGTTTTCCCTACTTGAAATGATCAATTTAAGCCCTGCTCACACTGTGGGATTTCAGCCACGATTTGGTCCCATGAGTCAAATTTAGGAAATCCTAAAAGATTCCTGAAATCCTAGGCTAAAATTTTTGGTCTTTGATTGTTGGTGTGACAATCAGATTTTCCCTCTGATGAAGTTTTGGCAGTGTCAGAACATTTCAGACACTTTCCTGCAGTGTGACAACAGCTGCGATAAGCGTAAATCCAAGAACCAATATGAGCACCACATTTTTTCTTCCTGGTTTTATTATTGAGGCACATTGTGTGCAGAGTTGACACTACAGATTGCTTATGTTTGTTGTGAGGTATCATTTCAGAACGCGGGATAGTGAAAGTGGATGGATGATGTCAGGCTCCAGTGGAGTTTTCTTTTGTGCGTGTTCATTGTCATTCAGTCTGACATTATGACAGCTGAGATCTTACAGTAGCTACTTTTCCATCCATGTATTTTCATGTGCATTTTGGATATGCAAATAAAAAAATGCTGGATGGAAATGCCAAGATGCGCATAAATTTTGAAAATGCGGATAAAAACATATGCACATAACTGAGTAGGATAAATTTTTATTTCATAAGAAAAGATGTGCGTGAACTGTGATGGTAACACGTTTAACGAACAAATTCCAGTATGCACATTAAAAAAGGTCATGTGATTTTGTTATAAGAGATCACGTGATGATTAAAATATGTGCGAATGGATAAACGCCTTAACAGTTTCAGTATTAGTGTTATTATATTATTAATTACCTCCAAAACTGTCAAGAGTGTCTGTGCTCCGCGTCTCACACCTTCAAACACCACGCTCGTTTACTGCGTGTCAGGATTGTCTTCTGAGGCGCATGTCATTTATTAAATCAAGAAAAGATTCTCGTAGCTTCTCCTATCACAGCAAATTTCATTTTTACTGTTGATATTTGGAACCAGTAATTCAGGAAGTAACGATTTTGTTCTCTTTGATTCGTTGGAGCGAAATGCTGATTTATTTGCACGTCTTTTATGCGATAATCCAGTTTAGCGCATAAAGTTAATTCGCATTTTTGGAGGGAAACATAGCTAGTGTGACATGGGAGCCATTTTCTTGCAGTCTGACATGCAACAACCGTTTAGAATTTAGAAAATCACACAGTGTGAGCTGGGCTTTGGATTGAATGTACTAAACTTAGACTTGAGTGGCTTTTGGATTTTTTTTTTATTAAAAATCAAAAAAATAAATTTTAAGATTATTTTTAGATTTATCTGTTATTATTATAAAGATAAATATTAATAAACTCCACTTCTTGTCATTTGTTTAGAAAAGTATTTGTATTTTATATTTAATTTCTTATTTCTTTATTTTCAACAGGTTTAATTAAAGTCAGTTTGTTGCTTTTAAGGCAACATGTGCAGTTGAAGTCAGAATTTTTAGCCCCCCTGAATTATTAGCCCCCCTATTTATTTATTTCCTCAATTTCTGTTAAACGGAGAGAAGATTTTTTTCAACCCATTTCTAAACATAATAGTTTTAATAACTCATTTCTAATCACTGGTTTATTTTTACTTTGCCATGATGACAGTAAATAATGTTTGACTAGATACTTTTCAAGACACTTCTATACACCAGCTTCTATACACCGGCTTAACTAGGTTAATCAGTTTAACTAGGCAAGTTAGGGTAATTAGGCAAGTTATTGTCTAACGATGGTTTGTTAACTTTTTTTAAAGTCTAGGGCTCTCTTTTTACAGTGTAATAATGCAGATTACAACAACACATTTTAAGCCAAAATGAAATGGTGTTGGTTATGGAGCCTCGGCCAGGAGTAGAATCGCCAACTTTTAGAAAGCTTTTTAGCACAATCCCAGTCAACACCAATGACAAGGAAAGCTAATATCATGGTTCATATTCAATATCACAAGCCTATGCTACTCACCATCTTTTTTTTTAATAAACAACAACTTAAAAACAGAATAAGATTGTTTTACCAGTCTGTAATTATTGTTATTATATTTTTTTACAAAACATTATAAACATTAGCTGATAAAGCGTTTGTTTGAACTATACAGACACTTATATTCGTATTCCTCCTCTGGTTTTCAACTTTGCACAGCATTCAGTAATGCTTTTAGTCCAAATGTGTGCAGATTCAGAGAACGTTTTGTATATTTGTACACTTATTTTAATTGCTTTATGCAGTTGATAAGAAAAAAAATATTTTTAGAATAATATGCTTTTATTTTTTACTTTCGTGAGCACTGCTGTGACTGTAGATCATTTTATCACTATGGTTTGTTACACGTCCTTCTCTTCCTGTGATATGATTATTATCTCTAACCTCAGTGTGATACTGCTGGGTGTAAACAAACACAGAGAAAAGTTCCAGTGTATTAACAGTATAAGCCATGTTTAGCCTACATATTAATTTCATGTTGCACTGAAATCATTGAAGCACATTCAGTTAGGGCTAATCATCCAAGAGAAGTTTTTGATTCTTGATAAAGAAAACATTGTTTCAGAAAACAATATACATATATATATATATATATATATATATATATATATATTATATATATATATATATATATATATATATATATATATATATATATATATATATATATATATATATATATATATATATAGAATAGGAAATAGAGATTGTACTGTATTAGACTGTAGGTAGAATCTCTATTGTTTTCTACTGTATCTCTACCATAATTAAGTTTGATTTGTTTGTCTACTTTTTTAATGGTGATTGTATTGTCTTTATTTAAAATGCCTACTTATATATCTGTGGTAATTAAAGATGAAAATAATGCAAAACACACTTGACATTACAATTATAATGTAACTAATTACTATAAAAATGTATTTACATTTACTTTTATTATTTTTTTGTGTGTTTCTTTTTTGTGTAGATATACTGTATTGTTTTTCTCACATTATTTGTTGATTGGCTAATTAGGATAGCTATTGGTCTCTGGTGTGATGTGGTAAAAATATTAAAACTATAGGGGTTTTGTATAGCCCCTTTTCACATTTCCGGGTTTCTCAGTAGCGGAAGTTGTCATAGTTGGGAAAACTTTTAGCGCAGTAAATGGGAGAATACAACAAATATTTTTTACAACCCTATTTGCAGAAATAATCAAATAAAAACTCCACGAAGATAATATAAAGACTTTTAGGAAAAGGAAAAAAAAATTGTATGAGACTGATGACGGCAGCCAGAGGGGAGAATAACATCAAATTTACTGTCCTGTCCCATAGATGCTGCATTAAAAACGCCTCCTTATAAGCGGTAATTCGTTTTTGTAATTTGAAACAAAGATGATATAATCCACACATAAATACATATACATGTTCATATGTTTTTTAAAAAGTCTAAATATTAAAAACTTTCAAGGATTTAAGCTGTTGATGACTTAAATGGTTAAATGCGTCATAGCAGTTTGTGAAAAGGGTCCATTGCTTTTTTGACCTGATGGAAACATTGTAGGTAAAAACATAAGCCACAATAAACTTTTGTTTTGTTTTTCTTTGCTTTGCTTAGTTTTGTTTTGTTTTGTTTTGTTTTGTTTTGTTTTGTTTTGTTTTGTTTTGTTTTGCTTTGCTTTGCTTTGCTTTGCTTTGCTTTGCTTTGCTTTGCTTTGCTTTGTTTTTGAGAGAAAAAGAGTGAGATAACAATAACAGCAGTGTACCTTTTTTTATTTATTTATTTTATCTATTTACTAATTACTTTTAAAGGGAGGACACTCATTGAAATAATCATTGAGTACTGAGACTTTTGAACTTACATGACCTAGAAAAAATTGTAAATTATATTGTAATGAATATCAGTAGCAATGTTTCCATCCAAGGATGTGAATTAAATTTATGCGCAAAATTGGAATATTGCATAAAAGACGTGTGAATAAAGCATTATTTTCATCCAACGAGTCAAAGAGAACAAAATCGTCACTTCCTGGCACCAAATATTAACGATAAAAAATGAATTTGCTCAGGAGGAGGAGCTGCGTGAATCTTTTACTTATTTAATAAATGACTTGTGCCTCAGAAGACGATGCAGACAATTAAAACATAGTGGTGTTTGAAGGTGTGAGACGCGAAGCACAGACACTCCTGACAGTTCTGGATGTCATTAAAAATATAATAACACTAATACTGAGATGGTTAGGCATTTTAGAATGACCAAAACAACGTTCCAGATGTTTTACAATGTGCTCAGCCTGTTGGTATAACCAAATAACCAAAATGCTCATATTCAAAATGCACATGAAAATAGGAGGATGGAAACATACGTAGATAATGTAGTTATAGCATTTATGGTTCCTCTACCAATAAAATGTTAAAATACAATAACTATTAATACACAAAAAAACTTGGCCAACTTTGTTAAAATGTTCATGAGGGCCCACACAGTCTGTGTGAGTGTTTTTTTTTCAGAGGCAGACTGGTCCCCAGGCCTGATATTTGATCTGCTAACAGCTGGACTGTCAGTAGCAGAGGCAGCAAACAGGACAGCGGGTGACAGGGGGAAGTCAAACACATGTCTTTCCTGCCCTGCCCACAGCCGCAGCCCGGAGACCCTGCATGAACTGATCTGCTGGCACAGGCTCCCAGCGCCTCTCCCTGGAGAGACCACATTGCTGACACGCAGCCAGAAAACTGTATTTGCGGTGCATGCTTTTGTTGATGTACGTCCATATGGGCTTTTGCCCTCCAAAACCCTGGATAGCAATAGCCTGACGTCGCTTCATGAAGTGACACTGCACTTTACTCCCTCATTCTCACATCCTTTAATCAAACAAACAGCTCCAGTACAAAGCCATTGCTCCTCTTGTAGCCTGCTGTCATGTTAGAATTTTTCCCACTTGCATCAGTGTAGAGGATTTTAATTTAACTAATTTAAAATTAGTTTTATTTGTAAATATTGTTGATACTATTCATGTTACATGTTAATTCATTTGTTAATTTATTTTTGTTATCCTGTGAGAATATGCATACTAACTCCATTTTTTCATTTTTGTTTTGTTTTGTTTTGTTTTGTTTTGTTTTGTTTTGTTTTGTTTTGTTTTGTTTTGTTTTGTTTTGTTTTGTTTTGTTAGTTTAGTTTTTTTGTTTATTTAAAATTTGTTTATTTTATTCTATTTTTATTTAGTTTAGTTTAGTTTTTTGTTTTATTTTATGTTGTTTATTTTAATTTAATTTAATTTAATTTAATTTAATTTAATTTAATTTAATTTAATTTAATTTTATTTTATTTTATTTTATTTTATTTTATTTTATTTTATTTTATTTATTTATTTATTTATGTATTTATTTTTTTTTTTTTTTTTTTTTTATTTTATTTTATTTTTTTTTATTTTGTTTTATTTTATTTTATTTTATTTTATTTTATTTTATTTTATTTTATTTTATTTTATTTTATTTTATTTTATTTTATTTTATTTTATTTTATTTTATTTTATTTTATTTTATTTTATTAATAATTTGCCTATAACTGAAATGCAGTATTTATTCTTTAGGGCTGTTTATCTATTTTGAACTAAACCCCTTTTTCCCCCTTTTTTATTTTTTTAATGTAATTTCTTATTTATTTTTAGGTGTATATATGTGTTTATTTATTTTACATTTTTTTCAAAAGGTTTCACTTACAGAAAACTCCCATTTTCCTTTTGTCCTTTTAGATTTAAGTGTTGTTGTTTCTTATTGTTATGTTGTTTTGCCCGCTGCTTCATCCTTACTCTGCTTACCAAGTTTTATAGGCAAACAGGAGTGAAATACGCTTTGGCTGGTTGTCGGGATTGCATTCCAGAAAGGGAGCGCTGACCGCAAGCTGAATTATATGAGTGAAAGTGTGAGAGTGCGGGCGACTGTGTGCTTTTTCAAGCCCCGCTGTAAAGCCACGCCGTGCCAAAAATCCTCCAGAAGGGTGTAACTTGGATACGTGACTAAATCTTTGCAGATGTTCAAAATTACTGTCGCAAAAATATTTTTCATCTAGCGAGACTAGCGGGGGGTTAATGGAATCACGCAGATTATTAAGTATTTTTTAATCATTATGCAAACAACGCTTGAAAACTTGCGCCAGGCAAAAACTTGTGTAAATACTAGTTTCTTTTTTTGCAAGGAGAGGCACTCTTTTGAGGTTCACCATTTTTGTTTGCAGTCTAGACCTGGAAATCTGGAACAATAGAACAAAAGGGGTGGCCAAGGGTGCTAGAGAACGGCTTCCCAAAGCAAAAAACAGCCAAATATTGAGAAATATTTAAAATAAGGCCCCCGTGTTGGGACACAATGAGAGGATGAAGATTTGGCACTCGATCACTCAGGAGTACAAAGAGATTAGCAGAGCCATTACAGCCCGCTAGCCTCTCCACTGCGCCTTTTCTCTTTCATCCCTCGTTCTTCCATCCCTTTTTTAGTAAAGCTTATCTGCAAACCGTCGTCTCCAAATGCTTTTGACTGTCCGTTACTACCAAGTCTCTCTGGAATGCAACAGCCCACCCCATCCTTGCTGTCTTCCCGCATCATTCTGCCCCATTGGGATGCATCTATCCGTTGGCTCAGGCCTGGCAGAAGCAAAGCTGCTCCTAATGGTGCATGCTGCATGCTATGACTGCACTGTTTGATTTTCCTCTGCAGTTTAGTAGAACTTTAATATACAGTAGGTGGCATTTTAGGCATGTCATTATAGTTGTGATGCCTACTACTATCGCATCATTGTACACATAACACACAAACAAATGCATATCAATGGAGTTGCGTTTTTGATTACTTTTTATTTTGCTCGCTCAGTCAAGATCTTTGTGCATTTGCTCCACAGCTGCCAACCAGAGGATATTCTATAGTTCCTCCACTGTCATCCGCTTGTTAAGTCATGACGTATGGAATACTGTTTCCGTATCCGAGCTGCTACTCATTGAATTGAGAAAATATTTGCTTATATGGATGTGACAAAATCTCGGGCTACAAGATCTCGCGAAACGAAATCGCGGCAAGATTTGTTGTCGAGGTGAAAAGTTGTTCCGTGAGTTGTAATCTGATGTTATAATGGAGCCTGGGGATGAATTTAGCACTGAAGATTTGAAGTAGGATTGGATTTAAACCTAGCCACCTGGGCTGCCTCTATTATGCCTGTCCCTTGTTTGCTTGGGCGAGTGTGACGTAATCGCTTTTTTCACCGCTACGTTCAAATTTTGTAGTCATATCACACTTTAAAGTAAATTTTATATAAAATCATGGTGTACACAGCAGTCTCTGGACTTGCTGCATCACAGACACTAATATTTTAACAATTTATAAAAAAATGTATCACTTTCTGGCCATTGGATATTAGGTATGGATATATATATATATATTACGATATATGATACCTGATTTTCAAAAGTATTACATCGCTTTGTAAACGTATATTATTACCATTTGATGACTCCTCATACAGTTTGCTAGAGTGATTGGACCTGGAAGCTGCTTTGTATGACATCACACTTAACAAGTGGATTATTCAGGTGTGTTTGTTCAATGATCCTTTGGTGGTTGATACCAAAATCTATTGAGTCTGGTGTCTTATGCCGCAAGTTCAGTGGTGCATGTACCCAGCAGACACACAACTTTATAAGACGTTAATATGAGGTTAGATTTAGGTGGCCAGCATGTAAGGACAATGTTATTTTGACGTCCAATTATGATATTTTGTTGATTTTTGGTTGTGTTGGAAAATGACCAAAATTCAATGTCAAGCCAATATCTTAATCGCCATATTGACGTCAAATACTGACATTTATTCGTAGTATAACAACCAAAATCAAACATCTGATAGACGTCATATTGGTAACATTCACATAACGTCAAGCTGTAACGTCATTAGACTTTGATATTTTGTTGTTTTTAGGTTGCATTGGAAAGTAACTAAAATGCAATGTCTGTCCGACAATGGACATTAACGTCGACCTGACGTTGTGTTTTGATGTCAAACTGATATTTATTTCCCAAAAAAATGCAACATCCCACGACATTGGGGTACAACGCCAATCTAACGTCATGTTGACTTCCTAAGCCTGCTGTGTAGTTTTACACGCCACTTTTCGTATGGGTACAGCTCAATTTGGAATTTAAAGTCTGTGTGACTTTTATTTGATTATGTTGATACACTTTCAACTAAAAATTAATATTGAGTAGGGGCGGAGCTTTCTTTTTGTGCATTATTTCCTCAAAGCAAACTAATGGTAAGAAAGTTGTGGTAAAGAATATTAAGACTGAAGTCATCAAACTGACATCAACAAAGAAGAACTGCCACTCCAAACTCTCCAAAACTTTTTTCAATGGATTAAGTTAATTGTTCACCTAAAAAATAATAATGTACACTAGCAAAATAAACATTGTACATTGGATATCACATGGACTTTAAGCAGAGGTAATACTAAAAATTTCCCAGTTAACACCCAGTGTACACTTTGGAAAAACCCAAAAAAGTGAGCAGGGATGCATTTACAGAAAATTCTGAATGCACTTGGCCAAAAACCAAAGCTGAAAATGCTTTGTGATACTGTATTTACTATTTTATTAATTAAAAATGATGTAATTTTGTTAGATTTTTTCAATTTAATTCAAGAACTTAAATTATACTCATAAAAACATTTCTATTGGCAGTGAAAAAGTCAAGAGACATTGCTTTACCAGCATTGACTGCACAGTAGCGCTATTGCAAGCAGCAGGAGCAAGTGTCGTAGAACATGGAAACTACATACACTTTAAAAAATGATATAACAAAAAGACATGACAACAAATGTTTTTATGCTACTTTAACTTATCCTGATTAGTTAATCAGGTTTCAACTCATTTTTTTGTAGTTATACAAGGTTTAACTTAATATTTTTGAGTTGAGATTACTAGAAAACTTTATTTGATTTAACTAAGCGATGTAAGGCAGTAAGATTTTTTTATACGGTGTAGATATGTTCTGTCATCATGTTATCAGACTTTGTATTTTCGTTTTTCTCTTTTACCCCAAAAAAATTTTCAGCAAATCGAAAATTTGGTGCATCCTTAATGCAGAGTAAAAGTTCCACAAGTAGGCTGCACTTTGACTGGAGCTGCTCTCTCTTGTCACTGATTATGTGTCCCCTCTGTCCAATTACCCTCCTCCATTTGACTTCCACTCGCCATCCCCGGGCAGCCCAATGGAGTAGATCCTGTGCCCTCTTCTCAGTTATTTGTTTTCCAAATTGTCTGATTTATTTGCTCAATTTTGCACAAGTACAGCGCAGTGAAATAAAAGCTAATTCCGGCTCGCTGTCACATCCTGGCATGGCGAGGGTGACTCTCAGTCATGAAGATGGATGCGGGAGAAGTAGCAGGTTGATGGGAAACTCTTATGACCCAAGGTTATACAAACGCTCTTGGCAGAGGGATTAATTGTGTAAGATCTTAGCGATGATTGCTGTCGTGAGGTCTGACTGAAATCCTGTTAGCCGGGGCGAGAGATGCATTACTGACGGCGAGGCTGCGGCCCAGGTGATGCATGGCAGCTGTAATGAACAAAGTGGAAGCGCGAAAAACTAATCTCCTCTGTATCTTGCTGACCTTCTCCAGAGTGATATTAAGTTAGTTGATGATGTTTCGCTCCCCATGTGAACGGTTATGAGACTATTAATCCGACACAAATGAAATGGAAGAAAATGTGTCTTATTCGGTGAAGTAGCAGAATGAAAGGCTAGTTTACAGTATACACATTGTAAACAACCAGCGTTTCTACAGACTTTTGCTCAGATTTACGCTGCTAACGATTTTTGGGAATTACACAGTATTTAACTGTAATATCAACTTTAATTTGATGTAGGACATTTATGCAATATTTTACTGTATTTTACTGTAGTCGCATTGTGAAAATGACTATATTTTACAGCAAAGATTAGGGGTGTCAAAATTCATTGTTTTTTCAGTGCACCGCGATGCAGACGTGAACAATTAGATATTAGTTCATAAAAAATTGTCACCAGTTATTACGTACTGACGTTATTTATCTCATATGTCGCAGTAGAATACTATTCGAATGAGTCGAGGGCGAGTAATTAAAATGCTCCAACTACTTAAAAGCAGATAATTGTGCACAATTCACTGCATGTGAGTTTGCTGGACAGTCTTTCACTGACACTGAAGTACAGCAGAACCAGGAGACACTGTTTCACTGCTAGGGAGAAAGTGAAAGCTCTCTCTCTCTCTCTCTCTCTCTCTCTCTCTCTCTCTTTCTCACTTTGGACCTTTTGAACTGATGGCAAGTGTGTAGAGCGAGTTTTCTTCACGGCGTCTATCGCGGATCAGCTGTGATAACTGCGCAACTTGCGCTTTATTACGCGCATATAGACTGTTACCGTGCAGTCTTCAGTGTCTGCGTCACTCATCGATGAACAGCGCTGACAGTTTTAGAGCCAATCGTAGCCCTTTCTGTTGAATATGTGAACACAATGACCAATGTCATTGTAAGAATGCGCTCGACAATGCTCAAAAAGCTATTTAATTCTTCTAGAATAATTCTTATTCTACTATAAGCAAAATAATATTTACATTAGTTTATTTGCTATAAATTTTCATAAAAGTCTTCTGTGATTATATTTATGTTTCGTTTAAAACATTCAATAAGAGTTTTTTCTTTGAACAGGTAAAAGTAAAGGTACAGTTTATATATACAACTGCTTTTATTAATGGACAAAATAGTATTACAAAGTATATACTGTATAAATATATTTTAACTCAAGAATTCCTGTGTTGTGAAGAAAAAATATATATAATTGTAGATGTAAAACATCGTCAATACACTGTAATGGACCAAGATATCAAAATGAACCAAATCGATGACATGATGATTGAAACCAAACCAAACCATGAGACCAGTGTAGGTTCACACCCCTAGTAAATTATACAGTTGTCCCATGTTAAACGCAGAAGTTGTATTCTAAAAATAACCTGCAACAGGCAAAAGCCACTAAGTAGTCCACTTTATTTTTTTCATTATTTTAGATGTTTTAAGCGTGTAAAACTGAATGTAACGGACCAAAGGTTCATTTGTTCCATAATGGTGTCCTACAGCCATGTAACTTCTTCCTTCCTTTGTAATATCCAGACATCCAACTTTTTGTGCGATTGTTAGCATCTTCTTTAGCCTTTTGGGTGCTACCTCAGGTGCCTTTGACGGTTTTGTCGACATTGTAATGTTTGTTGGGGAGAAAACTTGCTAACATGTGGTACAGCACTTCAGAGTCACACGACAGTACGCATTCTGTACTGTACAGGAGACACGGCATGGAGAAAACTATTTGATCAGGCAATCAGGACGCAGAACACAATGCAGTGTAACAAAAAAGGATGTCAAATTGTTATCTGCAAGATAAATGGTGCAGTAAATGTTAAATACAGTATTTTTGCTGTAATTAATTTACAGTAATTTACTGGCGGACTGCTGACAGATTTGGCAGAAAATTTTGTAATGTATGATGCCCACTGACTTTTCAGCTTCAGATGACGATCAATCTCAGTCTGATGATTTTAAATGCGTTAAAAATTTTGAACTACAGTAATTGTTTATTTCCGTTACACATTTTCTAACATCAGGACAATGCAGTTTTTGCAAACATTTGTTGTGTTCAGAGGGACTTGAAAGTCTTGTGATGCGTGGTGCAAAGTTTTTTTATCAATAGCCAAAGTTTGTAGTAGCTTGTAGCTGTGCATTAAAATTTTTTTTTAAAAGAGTCACACTTACTATGTGTAAGAAATTATTTAAGTAGGGTGGCACGTTGGCTCAGTGGTTAGCACTGTCACCTCACAGCAAGAAGGTCACTATTTCAAGTCCCTGCTGGACCAGTCGGCATTTCTGTGTTGAGTTTGCATGTTCTCCCCGTGTTGGCATGGGTTTCCTCCGGGTGCTCCGGTTTCCCTCACAGTCCAAAGACATGCAGTATAGGTGAATTGGGTAAACAAAATGCTAGAGTGAATGCGAGAGTGTATGGGAGTTTCCCAGTGCTGGGTTGGGCTGGACGGGCATCCGCTGCGTAAAATATATGCTGGAATGTTTGGTGGGTTATTCCGCTGTGGAAACCCCTGATAAATAAGGGACTAAGCAGAAGGAAATGAATGAATATAGAAAATAGAATATATATAATATGAGTAATACTGTATGTTTGAATTTGTAGTGTTATAGAAAGGTGTATCCAATTGGCTAAACTCTGTACCATTGGTAAGGGTATAATTATGGTTTCATTATAGTGTCATTCAATTATAGTATTATGGTCTCCACTCTGCATATTTCTAATTCTGCATTAAAGGAGAAAAAAATTATCACACCCTTAGAACAAAATTAGACAGGCATTAGAAGGTTGTTGTGTTTGATATGTGAAGTGTGGAGAGCTCAAACGCCATGCTCTCTACTTTTGCACAGGCGGGTGGTCTTTTTTATCCTGTGTGAATCAGGGGACAGGCCTGATAGCAGAGTGACTCCGCTGTTCAGAAGCTTTTTAATTGCCAATCATTTTTTCTCATTTGCCTATCTGCTCTATTTGCCTCACCTTATCTTCTCCAGCTCTGTCTCAATTTGCAATTGTGGAAGACTGATGTTTATCTCGCACACCTCGGAATCGCTCCTCACCAGAAAAAAAGGATGAAATTAAAGCCCACCTGGCATTTCTTCTGCGTAAAAACTCACGCTGTGCAATTACCAAACCCTTAATTATGTGTAGATTCAACACAAGAGGTTTTGAAACATGATATAATGCGTATAAAAGGCCTCTAATCTACTGAAATCTAGGTGAACTGCTTTCTCCTTTTTTCCCTCCAACTTGTTTTTTTAAAAATCTTTTGTTAACAATTGGTACTTGGCATGTTGCTAAGAAACACACGATTCTCTCACAGCATTGATGCTTTGCTCAATGCTCAGACTCTCATGTGTTTAAGTCTTTACTACTTCATAACTAAGAGAGTAGTGTATATTAACCTGTGATTAATGTATTAGACATGCTCCACATGTTTATAATTACCGTCAGTCCAGAGTCTTTCTGGAAATTGTGGGTGTTCTTTCTCTCTAAAATTAGAACGCATTAAACGCTACTCATTTTCTAGGGCTGCCCAGAAACTACTTTCTGAATTCTGAGAGACATGCAAAGCAAGTGAACACACACAAACGTGACGCTAGGTTCAGGAGTTCACCTGTGTAATAGCTGTCATGGAGTCAAAGCTGCTATCTGTGGCTGCAGATTTTCCCCCATGTGGCGTGGATCATCCGTAATAAAGACACCACTGAATGATGCTGAGACGGCTGGCAAAATCCTCAACCTGCCCTAGGGCTATATCTCTGTCCGGCTGACTGAGGAGACTTTCTTTCTTTTTTTTACACACACTAAAAATTGGACACATTAGTTCTGAGGGATTTTTTTTTTTTTCTTTGTGGGTTTATACCCCATCATTTTAGGGGAATTCATGCTGGAGAAACAAACTTCATGGATGGTTGGTGAGCAAGAATCTGTTTCGCATCCTGTATGATTCCTGAAACGTATTGATGTCATGGTCAGAAGTTTGTTTTTGTACTGTAAACAACTTGGATCTGGCTCCAGATCTTCTCCCACAGGTCTCATTTTGCTTTTGTATATTTCTATAAGGGTTCCCATTTGGGTGAGTAGTGGCATTGTGTATATTATGAGGTTTAAAATGTGTGGAGCCTTTGTAGTAAAACAGATTTTTATGCTATACTGTATATACGTAATCACCAGTCACTTGCTAGTACACTGTAAAACCCAAAAGTTAAGGTAACTCAAACCATTTGAAGAAACCGATTGCAACAAACCATTTAAGTTCAAAAACTAATCCTAATGAGTTCTGTAAACTTAATCCGTTTGAGTTACTGAAGCAATTTGAGCACAGTAAAACCCCATAAATGATGAGAACTCAAACCAACTGAGTACTGTAAAACCCAATAAGTTAAGGCAACTCAAACCGTTTGAGGAAACCGATTGCTATAAACCATTTGAGTTAAAAAAAAATCTATATGAGTACTGTGAACTTACTTCATTTAAGTTGAAGTAATGAGAAATTTAATTAACTCATTACCTTCAACACTGAATTCAAAACTCTTTTCAAATGAGTGGAATTAACTTTCGTTCAATTTTGAGTTAACTACACTCATTTCATTTGATAAAGTTGACTGTCGGGTTTTACAGTGTACCAGGTTTGGGTTTACAGTGCACCCCCAACCCCCCCCTCCAAGACTTAACTGCTATTGATTCCAGTTCAGACTGGAAACATTCTTCAGAGATTTTCATCCATATTAACATAATAGCAGATTTGCTGCAGATTTGTTGGCTGAACATCCATGATGTAAATCTTCGGTTTCACCACATCCCAATGGTGCTCTATTGGATTGAGATCTAGTGACTGTGGAGGATATTTGAGAATAGTGAACTCATTGACGTGTTCAAGAGACCCATTTGAGATCATTTGATCTTTGTGGCATGGTTTGTTATCCAGTTGTCACAAGATAGACCCACTGTGATCGTAAAGGGGTCAGCCACAATACTGTGGTATTTACTTGATGTTTAGTTGGTAAAAATTGCAAAATGTGTGCCAAGAATATATCTCCACACCATTAAACTTTCACCAGCAGCCTGAACTGTAGATACACAACAGGTTGGATTTACTTTCATGTTGTGGATGCCAAATTCTGACCCTGGCATTTGAATGTCACTGCGGAAATCTACACTCAAGGGACCAGGAAATCTTATATTGTCAAATTTTGGTGAGTCGGTTCAGATTTTAGCATCATTTTCTTGTTTTTAGCTGACATGATGGCCAGTGTGGTCTTCTGCTAACTGTAGCTCTGTGGGTTAAATAACTGGGTTAAATAAAGATTAAATGTGTAGATTAGCAGTATTTAGCAGGTGTCTTTCTGACACCTACAACCATGCTACATTCAAAGTAACTTTCTGTAAATAGAATTTGATTCAGCATCCTGATGCTCAGTTGGAACTTCAGCAGATCATTTTTCTTGGCCACGTCTACGTGAATGAGTTTTGTTGCTATGTTATTGGATAAATAAATATGTGTTAAAGGGATAGTTCACACAAAAATGGAAACTGCCGTGTCCACATTGCAATCAACCCTTTCATTACAAGCTCAGATGATTGGGAACACTGAAGCCGCACTTAATGACTCAGATGACCGCTTGACAGCGATCGAGGCACTCTGTAACGCTTTGAAAAAAGAAAATGGCTTGCTCTTACTCAAAATAGATGATTTAGACAACTGCTCACAGAGGCAAAATCTGAGGTTCATTGCAATACCAGAGGGATTATAGGGTCAAAATCTGGTACGTTCATGATATCACTCTTTATTGAACTTTTCAGAGACAGCGCCTTAGAGAAACCTCTACAAATTGGCCGCGCTCATCGCGTCAGTCAAAAAACTCATCCGAACGCATATCGTAGGCATTTGCTCATCAGTCTCCACCATTATCAAACCAAAGAACTCATTCTGAAACTATGTCGCGAACGAGGCTCTTTGGAATTCAACAATGTGGCGATTCGCATTTTCCTGGACATGTCTGCAGAGGTGGTGAGGCAGCGAGCAGAGTTCAAAGATGTGAAAGCTTCACTTCTCAGCCTCAAAAGTACCTCAAAAGTATACCTACAAATTTTAATAGGTACACTTTTGTACGTTTTAGGTACTAATATGTATCGAATAGGTATCTATAGGGACCCTTTAGGTACAAATGTGTACCTTTTGAAAGGTACCACCCCAGTGACAGCTCTCGTACCTTTATTTCTAAGAGTGTACAGAAAATGATCCAAATTAAGAACTGAAGAAAAACAAATGCGATAGAGGTCAATGGTTACAAGTTTACAACATTTGTTAAAATATATTCTGACAGAGGCAAGAAACGCAAACCGGTTTGGAACAAGTGATGGAGCGAATAAATCATGACAGAATATTCCGTTTTAGGTGAACTATCAGTTAAGCTTGTTGGTGTACCTAATAAAGTGGCCAATGATTTTATATAATATAGATATTTTCATTGCATAACAAGCCAAATATGCACAATATATGTTATCTTTGGATACAGGAGAGAGATACAGAAATTTATTTTATCCATCTTTTGACACTTATTTTCCTCTTAAACTCTGTTCTTCCGAGCTTCTGAAATCGGTAGATCCCACAAAGGGATGGTTGGCCTCTCTGAAGATGCTCCCAAGAGATTCCTCCTCCTCTAAGCTGAGAGTTTTATGGGATGACCTTTGCTAGACAGCGTCTATGTGGTTTGATGTAGCTTCCATTTCACGATAATTCAACCAATAATATCTCCAGAGGCATCATAGATATTTTCCAAGCCGTTTCTTTGCTTTTTAAATATTTATCTTCTTTTGGAATTTGTTTTAGTCTTCACAGCTTTCGATTCCACACTCCCTAGATCTTAAAAATCGAGTAAGTGTAAATGCTATGATTTACAGAGAGTGGACGTTTTCAAGAACTTAGGAGTTTTAATAATATCATGAAAACAAAAAATGGGGTTTGTAAATTTGCACCTCCAGGCTGCAGTAAATGTGCAACCAACAGAGCCCAGATTCATTTCTTATTAACGAAATGTCATTAAAAACAGATATATTCAGTGTCCATTTCTCATGTAACACCACGGTTCCCATTTAAAAATCCATGTTGAAAAGAGGCATATTTATCTGTGCTTTCACATGGGTGCTAATAGGCTCTTAAAAAGTCTCTCATTACTTTCTCATATTGAATTCTGCTCAAGTCCGCTTCTGGGCTGTCAGAAAGTTAATCAAAGCTTTGTTTCTGTGCGGTGCGCTTGCATAATCCATGTGGCGCTCCGCTATTAGGAGTGAGCCACTTCAGATGAGATGTTTTGATCCTCATCAATCATCGCTTTCTATCCATTCACATACTGACGCTCGTGTCTTAGGCCAATTAAAGGAACAATTAAAAGGAAATCCCTCCAGAAAGAGGAAAAAGTTTCTCTCGCCTTTAGTTTCTCTTAGAAGAAGGTGCTTCTGAGGCTTGACGGGCAGTCGCTCTGGCTGCCAACGCAGAGAAACGATACTGACACATGAAAGGCTTGCAGTCAATGATTAGCGAGACGGGCTATGGATCAATTTGGCCTGCCACAGACTTTAAAGCCTTTCGCTATGCTAATCAATGAAAAACTGCCTGCTCGTTAATGCATTCAAAGATTGATGGAAAACAAATGGCTACCTTTAACATCGTCCCTCATAAGCCCTCCTGTGGTGCTGCCACACAGACACGCATGTTTTAATTTTTATTAGGTCGTCCCGTAGACATAATGATTTTTACACTGTACAGACTGTATGTTCTGTACTCCTAACCCTACCAATTCATCTAACCATCAGAAAACAATATGCATTTTCACATGTTAATAATACTTAATTATGTGTGATTTATAAGCCGTTTTCTTCATGGATCAATATCATTACAAAAAAAAAAAAAACTCCATAATGTGATGAATACCAGGACCACACAGACACACTGTTTTCCCACATACTGATTGTACCTGTGTTATTTTCTGTGTCATTTGTTTTGTTTTACTGTTGCCTCATCTACATTTGCTTCATATTTTCATTTACTATAGTAGCATAGCTTCAGGACACATTTTATTTCTGATTGTTTGTTTGTTGGTGGTTTATTTGCCATCTCGGCTGATGACATGAGGTCTCAAGAGGGTTATTGCTCTTGTTTCTGAAGCTTGAGCTGAGTTGAGCTGTCTTTTATCACTGTACCCAGAAGATTCAACTCTCAAATTTAATATGGTTTTAAATTTTATTTTATTTTATTTTATTTTATTTTATTTTATTTTATTTTATTTTATTTTATTTTAATTTATTTTATTTTATTTTATTTTATTTTATTTTATTTTATTTTATTTTATTTTATTTTATTTTATTTTATTTTATTTTATTTTATTCATTTCATTAACCCAGATGTGCCCGACACATACAAACACACATACATACCTACAGCACTATTCAATTTACCTATAGCGCATGTCTTTGGACTGTGGGAGAAATTTTATTTTATTTTATTTTATTTTATTTTATTTTATTTTATTTTATTTTATTTTATTTTATTTTATTTTATTTTATTTTATTTTATTTTATTTTATTTTATTTTATTTTATTTTATTTTATTTTATTTTATTTTATTGCTGCATGGTTTATATACCATACAGAATATAGTATAAAACAATATAAAAGTAAATAACATTTTATTTTTAAAAGACCAGTGTAAGATTTTAAAAGAAACTGAAAAGATTATTAGTAATAAATAGGATTTAAATGTATTTATAACATAAAATAATTTATAAAGGATATAGAATTAATAAAAGTGTGGGTCACACTTTACAATAAGGTTTTATTAGTTAATGCATTCACTAACATGAACTAATAATGAACAATGCTTGTGGATCATTTATTAATCACCATTCAACATTTACTAATGCATTAATAGCATTAAATTTCATGTTTGTTAATATTAGTTAATGCACCTTGAGTTAACATGAACTACTAGTGAACACAACTGTGCTTTTCTTACTAAGATTTTTGTCTTTTTTTCTTGTCCAGATATTTAAAAATTCTTAAATCAAGAAGAATTTTATATACAAGCAAAACATATTTTCTTGTTTTAAGAATTAATATGCCAAATTGAAGTGAGTTTTTCCTTACAAGCAAAAACAAGCAAAACTATCTGCCAAAGGGGAAGGAAAATAATCTTATGTCAAAAGGAAAAACAGGATTATTTTGCTTATCCATTGGCAGATTATTTAGCTTGTTTTAAGGAAAAAAATCACTTAATATTGGCATATTATTTCTGAAAACAAGACATTATGTTTTGCTTGCCTAGAAAATGCTTCTTGATTCAAGAGTCTTTAGGCAAGCAAATCATAATGTCTTGTTTTCAGAAATAATTATAACATTATGACGTTAAAGGTGCAGTAGGTGATCTGCCAAAATGCTATCTGTTAGCATAATTTCTTTAAAACACAATCCCTCTTGTGCCTTTCAAAGCCACACTTTCTGATATCATGGATGCGCATTGTAAAGATGACAGTAGACAACCCACTGGATCATGTCATTCGACAGTTAGAATACTTTATAGTACTTTATAATACTACAATTCAAAACGAAAAACTGTATTATATCTATTGTAGCATGTTTTCAGTTGTGTAACAAGCAAAACTTGTCATAATGTGCAATACTTGACGTATGCAAGGATTGCTGGTCTCACTCTCTCACACTTTGTCCTAAAGCGACTACTGTATGCTTAGTGGTTGGCCAGTGGCGAGCAGGAATTACACTTATTACTAAGTCATACTTACATGCTATTTCAGACCGAATATTCGGAGTAGCATGATAAACTATATAGGGAGTGCGACATTGTCATTGTTCAAAAATGAACCAATGTGAATATAAAACCAACTTCACCTCAGTAAAGCAGGCTAGGTGGAATAGCACTATTTACTCATGTTTTGTTTTTATACTAAATAAAAATTTGCATAATCCATGCTGTAAAAGGTCCCTTATGAAACTTAAAATAGTCACATCAATCTTTCGCTGGAAGATTTCAGTGGCTGAACAACACTTCTGTGCATGTAGCCCATTTCGTAAAACAACAACATCTTCGTTTTTCTTTTATTTGCGTGCTAAAAGAGTTTTAAAACCAAATATTTCCTGTCGAAAAGAAATACTTCAGCCATGGTGTTATCCTTCCTCCAGCGTGCAAAAGTAATTCCAATATTGATTCAGGATTTTAAAGTTTTTGATTTAGCAATTGTTTTCACCGGTGCCAATCTCTCTCTCGGGTGCACATAAATGTGCCTGCACGTACAAACGATGGATCTGCATGAATGGGTGCGCAGATGTACAAATCTATATTTGTTGACAGACAGTTTGGGCTACTCATCAGAATTATAGGAATTATCGGTCCGACATTCTTTAATTGGATAAGCATTTTTCAGTCTTATGCCTTACCCAGAATATAAAAATACATTTGGATCATTTACTTTAATCATTACTATTAGAATGTGAAGAGACTTTCAACCAGCACAACAAAAAATGTTTCTGAAGACCTACTGCACCTTTAACTAATATGAACAAATATTGTAATAAATGTATTGTTCATTGTTAGTTTATGTTAATAAATGCATTAACTAATAGTAATTAATGCAACGTTATTGTAAAGTGTTACCAAAGAGTGTTAGAATTAGAAAGTTAAAGCAAAGTTATTTGTAATACGAAAGAATATAGAAAATAAAGTGTTAGTGTTAGACAACCACAAACTTTTATTTAGATTTCATACTTGTTTTGATTTTGAGATGGACATCGCTGAAAAACTGTGTGAGTGTGTCACATTGATTTGCTTCATTGAGCTGATTCAAGAACAGATGTTGCCACTGTCAGGCTGAATCAAATCATTAACTCACCCAATTCATGAGTCTTATCGCTTTAAAACGAGACCAAACCAGAACACATCACTGCACTGAATCAGGCTGGTCCTAGCATTGTGTGCCTGCTCAAGTCAGCTATTGATAATACAAATGCTTTCTTACAACTCCAGATAATTACCAAAATGAAAATCCTCCTTCATCTATTATTCAAATCTTTAAAAGCTTTTCTAGAACGCCCAGCTAATCCCACAGCTGTGACCTCTGACCTTGAACCACTGCCCTCTGCCTGTCCCGCAGGAGCAGAGCCCCAGTAACCAGACCTCCCTGGCCATGATGCAGGAGCCGCAGGAGGTGGTGGAGGAGACCGTGACCATAGAGGAGGACCCCGGCACACCCACCTCGCATGTGTCTGTGGTCACCTCTGAGGATGGGACAACACGCCGCACAGAGACTAAGGTATTCATCTTTATACAGTAGGTGACACATTCTGAAGGGATGTAGGATTTAAAAAACCAGTTGTTTACATATTATTTTTACGATAGGTGATGGTGATAATGATGGTAATACACAAAAGTGCTCATTCTGGATATCTGACAGGCATGTTCTTTAAAGAGATTTGGTAAGAAAATAGACTTTCTCTTATGCTGGGTTCACTCCGAATGCAAATTTAAGTATTTACAGATAAATTCAAAATGATTAACCGTCCTGTGAATAATTTTTTTAATATTTCCCAAATGATGTTTAACAGAGCAAGGAATTTTGAACAGTATTCGTATAATATTTTTTCTTCTGGAGAAAGTCTTATTTGTTTTATTTCAGCTGGAGAAAAGCAGTTTTTAACTTTTTAAAAACCATTTTAAGGTCAAAATTATTAGCCTCCTTAAGCAATATTTGTTCAATTCTCTACAGAACAAACAATTGTTATACAATAGCTGTTTCCATCCAAAAATGCTAGTTAAATTTATGCGCTAAACTGGAATATTGCATAAAAGACGTGCGAAATGAACAAAGCAGCGTTTCCATCCATCAAGTTAAAGAAATCACCACTTCCTGATTAACTGGCGCCAAATATCAACAGTAAAAACGGAATTTGCTGCTGTAGGAGAAGCTGCATGAATCTTTTCCTCATTTAATAAATCACTTGTGCCTCAGAAGACGAATGCCGACACGAAATTAACGCGTGGTGGTGTTTGAAGGTGTGAGACGTGGAGCACAGACACTCTTGACAGTTCTGGAGGTAATTAATAATATAATAACACTAATGCTGAAATGGTTAAGGCATTTTAGAAGACCAAAACAACAAATCAAATGCTTTACAGTGTGCTCAGTCTGCTGGTTTGTCCATTCACTAGTCATGGGCCGGTTTAAGATTCTGACGGTATGATAACCTTGGATATAAATATTCACGGTATTTTGATTACTGCTGTACAATATATTCTTTTTAAATGTCTGGGTAAAAAACAAAACCTTTTTCCCACTTTGTACACAATATATTTTAATTTGGGAAACATTTAAAATATTTTGGAACAGTAAACATGTCAGGCAAATGAATTATTGACTTCAATAATTTCAATTGACTTCAATTGACTTCTGTGTTTCAAAAACACAGATTTTTTTAAAAAAAATTAGCAATTTTACAGAAAAAATGTAAATAAAAATTACTTATACCTTAGGAGTGGTATAGCAAAAAAAATGTTGACGGTTTTAAAACCTTGACTTTTCCAAACCGCGGTATACCTTGAACACGGTTATCGTCCCATGCCTACCATTCACACACATTTGAATCATTACATGATCTCTTATAACAAAATCACATTACTTTTTTAATGCGCAAACTGAAATTTGTTCGGTAAAAGTGTTTCCATCGTAGTTTATGCACTTCTTTTCTTATAGAATAAAACGTTTATCTTACTCAGTTATGCGCATATGTTTTTATGCGCTTTTTCAAAATTGATGTACATCTTGACGTTTCCAACAATCAATTTTTTTATGCGCATGTCCAAAATGCACATAAAAAGGTGGATGTAAACATAGCTACAGAATTAATTACACTAAATTGTCCTAATTACACTACTCTAATTAACCTAGTTAGGTCTTTAAATTGCACTTTAAGCTGAAACTATAGTATCTTGAACAATATCTAGTCAAATATTATTTACTGTCATCATGGCAAAGACAAAATAAATTAGTTATTAGAAATGAGTTATTAAAACTATTATGTTTAAAAATGTGTTGAAAAAAATCTTCTCTCTGTTAAACAGAAATTGGGGAAAAAACATACAAGGTAGCTAATAAATCAGACTTTTGAGGTAAAAAACATCTCTTAAGTAAATTAGAGCGAGTGACATGATGACGGTGTTCTATTTACATTTGGTGCCCAGCATAAGAGATGAGGTATTTGATGCTAAACCTAGCAAAAATGTAATATTTACTGAATTTACTGAAGATATTCATGCATTTTATGTACAATTATAGTGCAATTTTTTTATATTATGGATATTTTACATAATAGAGAAATTGGTTACACTAAAAAAAAAAAGGAATGTTGGCTGTTTGTTCAAACTGCTTATTTAAAATGAGCTGAAATGACACAATTCTTTTTTGGGGGACAACCTATGTGTGTTTTATGTTCAATCCATCTAAATTTGTAAAAATAATAAGTTCACTTAATTCCTTCATGTGTTATTTTAGTATTAGTACTAGTACTGTCCTGTTTTAATGTTTATTTATTTTGTTGTTGTTTATGTTCCTCATTTTAGTTTAAGTAATTGTTTGTACCTTTTTTATCATATTTTTATTAGATTTGTTTTTAAATAGTTGTGAATAAAACAAAATTTTTTAAAGAACTAAAATTTTTTCAGTTAGTTGACAAGACAATATTTATTTTGAAGCTTTTTGTAAGTAAAGTTTTTCTTTTTTATTTATTAATTTCATATATTTTTACCTCACCTCTTTTAGTTAATGGATTTTTGAACAATTAAAATAACAACACTGGCAAAACCCTGTCCAGATTAGTGGGCTGTGTTGGTGTAGGTTACAGTACTGTAAGTCAGATGGTTCCAGAACAATCTGGCGTTCTATTTTACCCAATCAGCTCTTTAGTGATAGGACAAAGGGATTAACATGACATAGCGGTACTTATTTACCATTTACAGTTCAGCTATTTTATACCAGAGTTTGCTAATAAATGCTTAGACTTAAATGTGTAAGACTTCAAACACCTGAACATGTTTACTCCTAAAATCTAAAAAAAAAAAAGAAACTTTCTAGGTAATAACAATAGGACTGTTTAGATCCATCTGTTTGTAGGTATGTTGTTCTTTTGAAAGTCACACACTCTTGATACGCCTTTGCTTTTGTTTTGTTGTTCCTAAAAGGACAATGTGACTAATATGAAGGTGAGTTAAAATCTCTCCCTCACATATGCTTTCTCACACACGCCTCTTGTCAGTCACCATTATTTGTGCCCATTGAAGCTCAACAATGCACAGCATTGCAACGCTGGTGTGAAATCACTGCATAAAGCTTCGATTGGCAGAGCGGTCACCTCTTAACACCCTTTACTGCTACAGTCCTGCACACACATCAACTCACCCCTTGCAGATTCTGATAAATCTTTCACCTTTTTAAAAATAATAGCAGGGTTCATGCAAATTTAGATTATTTTAAATCTAATATTGTTTAATATATTCCTGATGAGGCTATGGTTATGTCCGGTGAATGAGCAGAGTTAATGAAAGGCTGCGGTTTTGCCATATTGTTAGATGCGGTATGTCACACTGCTAATTAGCGACTATGACAGGTGCGCTGATGGCTTGTCAAGGAAATGTTGACACTGAATGTTACTTACTGTGTGCACACAAAACTTTTGTTTTGAATACACGTGATCTAAACAGATACAGAGATTAACATGCGCATAAACACTGCATTTTTAATTGAACTGAGGAAAAACAAACTGTATGTAAATATGCTGTGACTAGTCACTGAATGATATTAAATGAGTCACGGAATGCAGATTTTTAAGTTTATTTATTTATTGAGGTTATTTTATGAAGTTTCACAAAAAAAAACATTTAACAGGTTATTTATTTGTTATTTACAGTTGAAGACTGTATATATAGTTATGATCTTCTGTGAAATTTAAATTCATTTTCAAATATTTTCCAAGTGACGTTAAACTGAGAGAATATTTTCTCAACACATTTTAAAGCTTAATCGTTTTAATCACTAACTTGTAATTGACTAATTTATTTTGTCTTTGCCATGATGACCGTATAAAATAGTTTAATAGTTATTTTGCAAGATACCGTTGTTCAGCTTAAACTGAATTCAGTGCAATTTTAAGCCTTAACTAGGTTAATTAGGTTATCTAGGCAGATATTTAGGCAAGTGGTTTGTTCTGTAGCCAGTCGAAGAAAACAATTTCTTAAGCGGGCTAATAATATTGACCTTAGCCATTTTTCATTTATTCATTTTTCTTTGGCTTAGTCCCTTTAATTATCAGAGGTTGTCAAAAGCAAAATGAAGCGCCAACTTATTCAGCATATGTTTTACGTAGCGGATGCCCACTTAGCAGTTTTTACAATATTATTTTGTATTCTGAAGTAGGGCTGTGCGATTTTGGGGAAAATATCTAATTGCGTTAACACATATTGCGATTTCAATTTAATTTGCGATTTAATTTTGTAGTCAAGCTTCAGCTCAGTAATCTGTATTGTAGCGTCTTACTGCTAAAATGCAGCGAGTGTTAGTTAAAAAAGGAATTGAAAAGATATTAACTTACTTTGTTAAAATATTCAGAAATGAAAACTCATTTTTCTCTAGAGCAAACTGTAAACACAAATAAAATGACCTTACCTTTCTGTAAAAATATTTAAACTCAAATTATGGAGATAGTGTAGCTTATTATAAAAACAACAAGAAAAAATTATAGAAATACAGCAAACTAACATGGCTAAAACAACTCTGAAATTGCACTTTGCTGTTGCTTGCTACTAGATTGAGTGTCACTGTCAATACTTTCAGTTGACTTTAGCAAGACACTCATCGTTTAATTGGACAGTAAGACTATCACACACAGACGGCAGTCACGCATTTGCTCTGGGCAGGGGAAATGAAATAATACATATATATTTCATATCACAGCCTCTTGCGATTTGATTTCGATAAGTTGCACAGCCCTATTCTGAAGAAATGAGAATATCTTCAGAAGATAAATATAATATGAAATATCTGCATCCCAAATTGCATACTTATGCACTATTCCATGCCGTTTTGTATTCTATAAGTAGTGGATTTACATTGAAAATTGAAAATAAATTAGAATAATAAAAGAATGAGTGCACTTTTAATACCTGGAGGATGGACTTATTCAACCGTGAAAAATAAGTGTGGAATATTGAACACTTCAGGCACTCAACAGCAGAAAGGGCAGAGCTATCGCAGCAGAGCTAAAGGTTGAATTGTGCAAGCAAAACTATTTGGTAGTATTTTTGATAGTAATTTATTTGGTAATTTGGTAGTCATTTCTCTAATTTGGCAACCGTTAAATTTTGCCTGGAAAACAGTTTTAATTTCTGTTTAGTAAAAAAAAAATTGTTAGTGGTTCATTTGGGACAACACTAAACTCAACACTCAGGTGATTGTATAAGTGCATAGCATACAGTAAGTCTATAGTGTATACCTGCACAGTGCATAGTGGGTCATTTGGGATGCAACTACTGTGACAAATTTACTTACTCTGTTAAACATTAATTTTATTTGCAAAAATATTTAAAATTTACAGGAGGTCTAATAATTTTGTCTGTATTTATTTAACAAGGAATGTCAGGGATGAGACACAGACTCTTCATTTGTTCAGTCCCCATCACAATCATAAACCCATCCCATTCTTACAACTGGTTGCAAACTTACATTTATTTCTGCCTTTGTGCAGTAAACAACTGATGGATAAAATGAAGTTGTCCTATTTTTCTTTTTTCAACAATCTGTTACGCCTGGATATGCATAACAATATTAAAGTTCTTTTGTTACATCACTACTTAAAATTTATGTTAATGCGTTTCTTCAGGCCAGAACAAATTGCACAACAAAACGTATTATGATCGCTCTTATATTTCAAAAAATGCTAAACATCTTACCCTCCCAAGGGGTATGTAAACAGAGAAAGGATTATGTAAAGTGTACAAAACATATCAGTGTGCACACAAAAACAAACAGCTATGGATACAGTATGCAAGCATTAACCAATGTGCTGATAGAAACGGCTCTGTTCTGACAGCTGATAGATTGTGAGAGGAAGAGAAACGTAGAGTAAGATATTGTTGCTGCACTGTTGCCCATCATTAAAACCACTCACACACCACCACACCTATGAAACACACTATGAAATAACAGCACTGAGTGTGAAGTGCATGTGTGCACACGTGGGTTCTTCTGTCACAGTAGCTTATAGTCACAGTAATGCAGCAGTTCTACTAACACGCACATATGTTTCAAAGCAAAGATGGTGGCTTCATGTTTATTCAATTGAGTTCATTTATTCATTATTTACAATGTAGATTGTGCCAAAGCAGCTTAACATATTGCTGAAGAATCATCAGGTTTATCATAACATCATGTATCTAATGATCTCGGTCAAATTCTGCTGAACTTCTATAATGATTAGTTGATTAGAAACTAGAAATGCCTCAGGTTGGCTTAAATGTAAGGTTACTCAAACTTGCCTCTAATTTTAATTGTCATTACATTGGAAAATATAGTATGCACTTTTTAAATAATGCATAGGAAGTACATATAAAACATTTAACTGAAGCCTCAGATGAGTTTGTGTGTATTAAATGGTCAGTTCACCCAAAAACGAAAATTCTGTTAACTCTTGATGAAGTCAAAGTCTGTTATTAATTTTTGATTAACTCTAAACCTGTTGATGAAGAGAAGCACTATCTGTCAAAACGAAGCGGAAAGCGTACAGAGATGATTTCACAGGATGTGTTTTTGTGTTAAAAAAATCTTAATAATTAATAATCAACTTCATTTTACTACAGTACACAATAGTAACAAGCTGCCAAGAAGAGTCTTCATTATACATGATTTCCGCTACATTCACTCTTCCATGGCGGGGCGCCACACCAAAATTCATCCTGCCACGGCTACATTACAGCTTCTCATTCAAAACATTTAGTCGTTGTTGTTTTTAATAGCGGGTTATACTCACACCAAAATGTTTTAAAAGATAAGTGAATAACAGCGCGAACATTTCTATAATCATAGTGGTGCTGTGCGTTTTTTCTTTAACCTTTTAAAGTGACATGCTGTCTGACTGACTGAATGACTGACTGACAGGTGTGTGATGCATGAGGCCAGAAAATACGACGTAGCTTTCAGTTAAGATGAACACTGTTTCCATAATTATACTTAATAGATAAAGGTCTATGTTTCTACATACAATGACTTTATCTTGCTGGAGTTTACAGCCGCTTCACTTTACTTCAGGACGCATTAATGCCGCTCTGTAGGTCTGTTGGAGACATTCATAAATATTCCTAGCAAATCTAATAAATGTTGGATCCATACTCGTTCATTTACATAAACGCACTAATTCGCACTTCAGCAATGTTCATTTTAGAGCGCACAAGAAAATCTGCACTTGAGCAGTGTATATTTGAGGGCGTGCAAGAAGTTTTGTGCACGAACAGAGGAAATCAGCGCGCAAGCATAGAGATTCGCATGCTTGTATTACATGAATGCAATCTGACTTGTAAAACTGCGCTCACGACATTTGAAATAACGCCACAGGTAGTTGATAGATCTGTGTAAAAGGCCCAACAAAAAATCCTAAAGGAAACACTGTTATATAAGAACAAATGCCATCCTGTATTGATTCAACATATGTCACATTATTTAATTCTCAAATACTGAATGATTTTGTATTTTAAGGGACAGGTGGCAATCCTATGAGCATGAAATATAGTCACAACATCTAGATTGACCTTCTTGCATCATTGCCTTACCTTGTACATGCTTTTACTGATAACCCTGATCTTGGTCCTGCTACTGTACCTTTAGATTACTGGTATTATTACAACTTCTCAATCTTAGAGAAAAGATCACTGGAGTGGTGGATATGCACTTTTTATATAGTATGCATGCAAGATAGAAGCACTATCTGAGTGACAAACATATACAGAAAGCCGGTACACTGTAAAAAATAAATCCGTAAAATGTACGGTAAAAAAAACAGCAGCTGTGATTGCCAGTATTTTACAGTTAAAAATAGGGTACAAACCATAAAAGTAATTTCTCATTTTTACAGTAAACTCCCGTATTTCATGAGTTCATATGTGTAATATGTCTGTATTTTGAATTACTAACATTTTCAAGTCTTTTGTTACATAGACACTTTAACACAGCCATATGCTGGTGGTGATGAGAAAGCTACATAGTGAACCAATGCTCATCACAAATAACTTTGAATCAGTATTTAGAAGGTGCTCAGTGTCATTCACACAGCTACTAAACACCAGTATGGTAACACGCATAAAATTAAAGTCATGAAATAAACACTGTTTGTCAAAATTAGATGTAACATAAATCTCTAATGTAAATAACTGATGGGGAAGCAACTAAAAAAATCCATAGTAATGTCAACAAAAAGCATAAAAAGTGATGTGCCATGGAGGCAATTCTTGTATTTGCCGTATATATTAAGGAAACATACCGTTAACCAGGTTACGGATTTTTACTGTAGCAGTTTTACAGATTTTACCATTGAAATCACAACCATTTTTTACAGTGTACTTAAACCTTTATACAGTATTCACCCCTAAATGGTGCAAATTGGTTCTTCTATAGAGGGAACTAAAGTGCTTATATTGGTTCATAAGTGCTATGTATTAGTCCATTTTGAAAAGAAACCACCCCTGTGAGATATTTTGTTTCTTTTTTTCTTAGAATGTACCAGAAAATAGCAAATGTACCAATATTTTTGAAAAGGTTATGTTTACACATTACACATATAGTTCCTAATGGTAGTTTGCCAGTAATATAGCAGTAGACTGTATATGTGAAGGAGGCCCATGTGTTTCTCTCTTCCATTTCTGTCGATTTCCTTCTCTTGGAAATCGCCCAGCAAGATGAATGTTCTATTAAATGCGGAAATTACTCTTTTGTCAGAGACAAAATGAGACAATAAAAAAAATTAGATTTAGTCTCAAAGGCATTCTTGTGTTTTCCTGTTTACCCAAATAATTTATATTCACAAAATTAATTCTCTGGCCCAGTTTGTGTTTTGGTCTGTTCTGGACTATTAACGAAGCTTCATGGGGAAAAGTCCTACTTTTTAAACAAGCTTTCATTTAGCTCATTCCCTTTCACTTTTATAAGACTTGACATTTCCATTTTCATACAGCTGTGTACCTTTCTGACTCATTCCTCCTGAACTGACATGCTTTCACTATAGGTCACCAAGGTGGTTAAAACCATCACACGCCGAACCTTCCAGCCGGTGATGCTGACCGAGTCCAAACCATCCACTCCTGTTCCTCCATCTACACCAACACCATCTGAGACCAAACCAGTAAAGAGTGTTTCTGCTTGATGTGTCTCCTCCATCCTTCATCTCACTAACTCTATAACTCATGGCTGGTGTGGCAGTGCTCTGTTAAACTAAATACCAGAGAGATCAGAAAACTCTTATGGAACTGTAAAATCTGGCCATGACGCCTGCATGCACCTTTTTAACAGGCCCACATTAGTAAACACAGTCGTGGCTGTAGATAGACACCTTTCATTAGAGGCAGCAGTAGCCTTGGTGGTTAAACTCAGTCTAAATATAAACTCCAGTGTCCTTCAACTTTTTAAAAAGCGTTTAAACTTGCCTGCGTTGCACACACACTTTCAATAAGGCTTTTTAAAATCAACATGAAATCAATTTGAAGTAAATCTTAAGAGTAAAGTTTTGGGATCCACATCCGTAATTCAAGCAAAACAGTAACTATCATTGATTTTAGTTATGATTTACAGAAGACACCGAAGTGTTATTTAGTGTAACAATATCAAAAAATTTTATTAGGTGTATTTTAAAACTAGTATGATTTTATGACGTACACTGTAAAAAAATATCTGTTAATTAACAGTTTCCGTATGTTGTGGTTCACAAGTTGTTTTTTTGGGAGAGTTATTTGTGGTTGTAAATTGCATTATGGGACGTTGATCAATGATATTTTTGATATTGAAAATTAAATCTGTAGTTTAACAGGGACTTTTATTGACATTTTAGTAGCTTGAAATTACATAATGTATAAGAAATAATATGTAGAGAAATACAGTAAGTCTATAAAATAACAGAAAATGTGCTGGTAGTTTATTAGCAGGTTTTTGTACCATAATATACAGCAAAAAAACTATTAAAATGTGACTGAAAGTGATTTTTTTAAACTTATCAAGGTAAAAAGATCAAGGTCCTATAATGCAATCCAAAAGCATAAATAAACTGAAAAAAAAAAAATCAATCATTTATTCATTCATTCATTTTCTTTTTGGCTTAGTCCCTTCATTAATCTGGGATCGCCACAGCGGAATGAACCGCAAAAAATAAAAACATGAATCAAAAAATATGAAAAACTGCTATTATTTGGATATTTTTTTACAGTGTATGAACCATTCTTCCTAATGATAACAATGTAGGCCCAAAATACTAATAATGCCATTTTTATTCTTTATACTTTGCTCATTCATACTTTGCTTAGTTATCAGTAAGTTGTTAATCTTTATATGTTTATTAAAAGAAAAGTATATTCAGATTTTGTATGTTTCCAACTATAAAAAAATCCCAAAAGCATAATATTTTCATTATGTTTTCATAATTTCCATAAATAAATTTGAGAAGATTTATCCACAATATGACTAAGAACATTTGTATTTTCAAGCAATTTTTTCTAATAATGTTGAATTAATTGTATTATAAATAAGTTGCTGAGGCACAGTATTACAAATAAAAAACACTGCAATTAAATTTAATAGAAATTGTAAAAAAACTACAAAATAAAACTGTATTTCTGCTTCTGCTGTACCCATGGCTTATGAAAGCCCTCTTAATGAACTGGTGTTTTCTTTTTAAAAGCTGTTGATGCACAACTATCCTTTTAATGTATCATTTATAACAGTTCAACAGTTCAGTACAAACATGCTTTCTTATTGCCCAAAACTCATTCGTTAAAGCATGATTTCTGCATCTCACAACCATCTGTTGGTGTGTGTTTTAACATTCTCCATTAACCTCACGTGTGGGTGTTAAGGGGTGTTCACACTGACGGTGATTTGTAGCGACAGAGCAACCTAAACTCTTTTATTTCAGGCAGCATGAGCAATACAGACAATTGGCGATGCAACAAAGCAGCAACACTGGCAACAACCAGTAGGAGTGCAGACAGTCATTACAGCTACACATGTAATTCACCTCATGAATACAGTTGGGTTTTGCAATCGGGTGCAAATGCCAAGCACAGCAGTTTGGCGACCTCCTCTATTTAAATTAGCATCAGTGTGATCGCTGCTTTGATCCTAATGATGTTTGCTAAGATGAACTGCAGTTTCCCAAATGTAGCTGTATTAGCTGCAGTATCTGAGTGATTCTATAATTGTAGGTACATTTGGTTTCCAAAGACGTCATTTTTTCTGATCTTTTTTTAAATGGTTGTATTTGTAGTTGTTATTTATGAATGTACACATTTTCATGGATCTCAATATCTCAAAAGCCTTAACAGTAGGTCTTTAAAGCTTTATACACAGCATGTTGTCTAAAGCCTTAGACAACATGTTTTTCTGTTGTCTAAATTAATCAGTATATATTTTTGAATATATATATTTATATTTTATATATTTAAATAAAATATACCAATTATGAAAAGCCCTACATCCATTTTCCTAATTTGTTTATTATTTTTGTTACTCTTTAAAACAGTTTTATTTGTTATTTATTATTGTACTAATTGTCAGGGATCACAATATCTCACAATGGCAACAGTAGGCCATATATGCCTTAATACTCACATATGTATAGTTGCCGTGAACCATGCCAAAGCATGTTTGCCCCCCTCCCCTCTCCCCCGATGGCCTGCATTCACATTGGATCAGAGCCTGAGCACGCTTACGTCATCAATGATGCGCTGTTCAGTTTAACAGAAGAGAAGCGCTCTTGCTCAGCACAGTGGAGGTTTCTTTAGTTATATCATCTTAGTGGTTTGGGATGCAGTGACACGTAGTCAAATATTTCGCCGAACAGATTAGCCACTTTTGACGCTCATAAATTATCATAAAGCCCTCATGCTGCAGGAATTGGGAGGTTTGCTGAAGGTGCAGCTGTGGTACAGTGAGGGGTTTGCGTCTTTAATAAACTATGACAGTTTGCGTTCATTGAACACTAAGAATGATTAATCCATATGAAACAGTCCCTTAAAAGTCCCATCTCGTCTTCAGTTTCGGGCTCAGGCGCACTTTGCACTCACACTACAAGCCTACCGCGCCAAAGCCCAAGTCAACCGCGCTCTGGCACACCTCTTCCAACTGAGCCAGGGCTGGCCAACTGAACCTCGCCTGAGCCCGATTCAGAGCACTCACACATCTCAAATGAACCAGGAAACGCGTCTGGGCATGGTTCGGATAGCATAGTGTGAGTGCGCCCTTATACACAGCTGAAAATCATGCTTTCCTTTTATCTCAATTAGTCATTTATTCATTAATTTTCTTTTCGACTTAGTCCCTTTATTAATCAGGGGTCGCCAACATGTGTCCAACTTACCCAACATGTGTTTTACGCAGCTGATGCCCTTCCAGCTGCAACCCATCACTGGGAAACACCCTTACACTCTCATTTACACACATACACTGTGGACAATTTAGCATACCCAATTCACCTATAGCTCATGTCTTTGGACTTGTGGGGGATACTGTAGCACCCAGAGGAAATCCACACCAACACGGGGAGAACATGCCAACTCCACACAGATATGCCAACTGACCCAGCCGAGGCTCGAACCAGCGACCTTCTTGCTGTGAGGTGACACCGCTACCCACATATATTATAATTTTTTATATAAAATATACCATTTATGAAAAGCCCTACATTAATTTTCTTAATCTGTTTTTGTAATTTTTTAAAACTGTTGTATTGTAATTTATTAGTGTATTAATTGTCAGGGATCCCAATATCTCACAGGCTATAACAGTAGGCCATACAGTATAAGCACAACTGAAAAATCATGCTTTTCTTTTATATGAATTAGTCAGTATACTTGTTTTTTATAAATATACATATGTATTTTTTATTTTATAATATTTTTTATAATATAATAATATTTATATCAAAATATAAAATATACCAATTATGTTTAAGAAAGCCCTAAATTTATTTTCCTAATTTGTTTAATTATAAAATAGTGTTTATCGTTTCTGTTACAGTACATGCTCATAGCCAGGGGTGGTTCGGAAAACCAACGCTTCACTAACAAATGTCCAGAGTTTGTCCCATACATGAGACTATTTGTCCTATTTTGACTGCTGTGCCATCATACACTATGAAAATAACCGAAAAAGGCTAAAAGACCAAGTGGAATCCTCTGCTGGCTGTTGTGACTGACAGATAATCAGTTTTGGCCAATGCGAACAATTATCAGAGTCCATCATCCTGCTGTACAAGAAAACATACAATCTGATATAAGAGAAGTTATCTTTCCCTACTGTATTGTTTTTAGAAATATTTTACAGGTAACTTTTATTCTAAACCTTAGACCTTGTTCTTGAAAGAAAAAATTACCAATAAAAAGCTGTGAAGCACCAAAAGTGGTCTATATTAAAATCAGTTTGAACGCTATTTTGGCTATTGTTGTTACTGGCCAGTTTGTTATTTGCCTAATAAAGTACAATATCTTTTATATTTTATGTACTATTTATATACTTTTTTTCTAATGATATATGATGCAATAAATTTGTATTTAAAAAATAAATATTATTTCACATTTCTTTATTCTAAATTTTTAAGACATATTTTTGGAACATCAAAGTGTGATTATCATGACCATCTGACAAGCTAATTCAGCTAAAATAGTGCTTAAAGTGTCACTAAACTGCAGTATTAAACCTCATAATTAAATAGAAAATGAGGCGTATAACAGCAAAAAGGTCAATTTTTTGAGAAAAAAGAACCCCCACTTTCACCAGGCTGGCTATGGGCCTGCATTACGGTACTTTCCCTTTAAATTGGTAGAATTATCTCCCACAAGGTAAGATGCAGGAAATGATGTCACTTCCCCTCACTGATATCTGAAGCAATAAAAGGTACTGTATGTGTGCTCTTTTTTTGTGAAAATACCATCTTTTTTTAAACATCAAGAATTATTTGGTTAAAACTATTACCACAATATCAAAAACAACATAGGCTTTGTCAATGAACACATGGATGTTTATTAGTATTTTAAACAGTGCCATGTGCTCTTAGCGTGTATGCTAGAAAGTGTCATTTTGGCTAAAAGGTTCCAAAATGTCGCCATGGTAGGGTTACATTGTTGACAATGTTTAACAGAGTTGACAGTGGTGTAAAATGATGAAGTAACTTGAGTTGATTTATTAAAATTGTAAAATTTTCAATCAAATTGTATCTCTAATTATAGAATCACATGTAAAGATGTAATGTAGACATGGAGTAGATGCTTCCCTTGTGATATTACAGTACTCTCTGTTAACTGGCCATGTTGGTTGCAAGGGCTCATGCACAAATCCAAACAGTCATGGTTCATCTCCGATGACGATTCATTTTTATCAAACTCATTAATTTCCAAGATGAATTTACAGCCGTGGACAAAATAGCCAATTAATTGCTCTGCGGAATTCAGTGAGCAGCAAATTGGTTTCTGTATCAGCGCTGAACCTTCAGGAGCGGCAGCACTCCATCCTCTTGACAGGCCGACATTTTGGAGAGTACGCCACTGGATTAGCACTCAGAAGGGAATAGAGATTTAGAGAAGTCGAGTCATAAAGACATCAGTGAGACAGAGAACTACTGGAGATCATCTTGTGTAGTTTTGTGTCATTTGTTTTGTTGATTGATTTGCTGTTGTCATGAACTTTAGCAAATGTAGTAATGGTTACTTTTGTAAGGTCTGTCAAAAGTCTTTATTTAGTAACATTTAGATTTAGTTTATTGTTTGTGTGTAGCAAAGGGGCAGCAGCTATTCTTATTTTTCAAATGATCTACACTGTATGTTGTCCTGATAATATGTTTTTCATGTTACTTTCAATTAAAATAAGTTAACCCTGTTTTAACATCTTTTTTTTTTAGGTTAGACAGGATTCAGCTTGCTATTTTAAATTAGTTTATTTGTAATTGCTGCAACTCATTCTTTACAATGTTTGCACTTAATAATAGTAACCAGTTATCCCAACATATGCATTAACTGTTTTTTTACAAATACAAAATACAATTTTTGCGTACTATATAGTATGGAATTATGTGATGTTCAACGCAGCTTTGGTCTTGTTTTGTTTTGGTGTTGTTTTAATAAACTCAGTTTTGTTTTGTTAATTTTTTTGTTTTGTTTTGTCTCACTTTGTTTTGGTTTGGTTTGTTTGTCAAAAATGTCACTGAACCACACAGTGGGAAAAATAAGTATTGAACACGTCATGTATTTTCCTGGGAATAACATTTCTGAAGAAGCTGTTGACATGGAATTGAACCAGATTTTGGTAAAAATCCAAACAATACAAACATAAAAAAAAAAAATATATATATATATATATATATATATATATATATATATATATATATATATATATATATATATATATATATATATATATATATAATTTTTTTGTTTTATTTTTTTTTAATTGTTGTGTAATGAACCAATATGAACTACTGAATTGTATTTAATGCTTTATATAAAAGCCTTTTTTGTTGATGGCAAAAAACTGTCCTTTCATTTTATTATGCATAACTTAATTAATAAAATAATTAGATTTGTTTATTCTTTGCATATATAGATTTCTTTTCTTGTTACCAGCATCTGGGGAAAATTTCAAGTCAACAGCACCTTTAGAAATATGTTTTCTAGAAAAATGATGACGTGTGATGACTTACAGTATTTTCCCCATCCCACTGATTCAATTTATACCAATGAAAATCATTTATTTTAAAGCAAGCACTTTTAGCTAACTGTTTTAGCTCCCTGGCCCTAGACAGGGGAGGCAAGTAACACTAACAATTACAGATTACAATTTGTGTATGTTAATATTAATAAATAGTAAGTAAATAAGAACTCATACTCAGACAAATATCAGCTTTGAAAGTTTTTATATTTTCATATTAGAGTGACATCTGCCCTGTTTTTTATTTACTTATTTTTTTATTTTTTTATTCAAAAAATTTTTTATTGCAATAACAACAGGCAATTACAACAGATAGAAATACAGACAGATAGAAGTATAGGACAAACAACACAAATATTACTATTTTGCAACAAGATAAATGTGACTATTTTAAAGAAATATAATAAAGGTAAAGCAAAAGAAAGACAAGAAGAAACAAAAGAAATAAATAAGCACTTGAAAAAATAATACGAATTAATGCAGAGTATTCTCATCTTTCTTTAACTGCTGCCCTGTTCCACTGCAACCCTAAATTATTAGCATTTAAAATGCTTTCATCGAGTAAACATAGCCTCAGTGCCATATTACAAGCAGTGGAAAAGAAGTTCATTGCTATTAGAAGACTTTGACTTGTATTAAGTTTTTTTTAATAGAAACATTCTAAAAGGTGCAATCAAGAACTTTGTTGAATCATGTCCCCGTGTTTTCAGTTCCAGCTGTTTCAATACTTATGATCGCAAGACATTTTAAGGCACTTGAGGGTGAAAAAAATAAAATCTTCAGTCCAAAATTCCCTGCATCTCAGCAAGCTCACAGTGTGACGCTCACTTCCCTGCTGATATTAGACCACTAAGTCAGTGTGCTGCATTTCACTCATAAATGCCTGTGGTTGTTTTGGCTGCTATGATATGAGCAATCGGACATAATGGCTGCATTTTGAATGGCGCTCATACCGCGTAATGCCCCACGTAAGGCATGTTAGACAGGAAACAAATTATTCCAGATCTCCATAAAATACACCAACCTAAGTTACGTTTTCTTCTGCTAATTCTCTTGCTTTCTTTCCATCTTCCCAGGTTACTAAAATGGTCAAGACAGTGACGACACGAACAGTTCGGCAGGTGCCTTTGGGTCCCGATGGCCTTCCTGTTCCAGAAGGTTCGTCTCCACTGGGAAGCTACACTGACTCCATTGATCGGCGCTACATGAAGAATGGCGAGCGCTTCATCACACCCCAGGCCACCTCCACCCTCACGCGCTCATACAACAATTACAGCGACTCCTACAATGACACCCCAGACACTCAGTTCCGCCATTACACTCTTCACGATGGATATGGAGACATGCCTGACAATTATGGAAGTCTCTCTCGCGGGGTCAATTACAGGCCCTATCGGCCCTACATGCCCACAGGTGGATACCGGCCAGAGAACAGCTACACCCTTCCAATCCGCAAGGATGACTACGGCCACGTGGCACAGCCTCAAGTCCCAATGGGAAGTAGCACTGTGGATCTCAATCGTTCTCAGCCGGAGCGCTTCCAGCCTGAACCCTATGGCTTGGAGGATGACCGCCGCAGTCTCGGACCTGAAGATGAAGAGCCGTATGACCTGGAGCCGGATTATTCTACTGCTAACCGCCGCACATTGCCCGGACGCACCATTCGAGAACCGCTGCGCAACGGCCCCCGTGTCAGGTGAGAATCTGGAGGTTGATTTGGTTTGTTTGCTTGTGCTGCAACTGGCTTTTGTCCGTGATTGTGAGCTGCTTTGAGGTGATTGCCTATTGAAGGGATTTGAATTCTCGGGCTCTTGAGAAGCACATGCTGTAGATGCAGGAATATAATAGAAGGTATTTCTTAGCAAAGGGAATGTTCATTTATTCATGCTTCCATTCTTTCGGTTTGCAAAGATATACAGGAACATTGATTCCGTGCACAATTTAAATGTACAGTATATTCAAAATATTAATGCTATTTTATATTAATACTATTAATAGTTTTTGTTTTGGTTTTGTTTTTTGTCCTGTTTTGGCCTTGTCTTTTTTTGATCTTGTTTTTTTTTTTTGTTGTTGTTGTTGTTTGTTTGTTTTGTCTCGTTTTGGTCTTGTCTTATTTTTTGTTTTGTTTTTTGGTCTTGTTTTGATTTTTGATTTTTTTTTTTTTTTTTTTTTGTCTTTTTTTGGTCTTTTGTGTTTTGTTTTGGTCTTGTTTATGAAATTGTGTTTTGTCAGTTTTTTTGGTCTTGTTTTGATCTTGTTTTTTTTTTGGTCTTGTTTTGTTTTGGTCTTGTTTTGAACTTGGGTTTTTGTTTTGTTGTGTTTTTTGTTTGTTTGGTCTTGTTTTGATTTTGGTTTTGTTTTATCTTGTCTTGTCTTGTCATGTTTTGTTTTAGTATTTTCTGCCAATTTTAAACAAATCAATTAAATTATAAAAATGATCAGGTTTCTCCACAGTCCAAAGACATGTGCTGTAGGTGAATTGGGTAAGCTAAATGGTCCCTAGTGTATGTCCTGGTCTTCCAGATTGGGGGTTGAGCGTTGGGCTAACAGCTCACCTCATAGAAACTAGATGTTACAAAACACGAATATGGTATATCAACTTAGACATCAACTTGGATATAAATGGCCCTGGGAGTAAGTAAAGTATAAAAAAAAAGGGAAGAATAAAATTGAAAACATATTTAGCAATTTTATTAAAAAAAAAGAAAACTGAATTGAAATTCGAAAATTAAACCAAATTATTTTCCCATAATGAAATTGTTAGTCTGGCTTAAAGTTTTTTTTCTTTATAATTAAACCGATTTAAAATGGACAGAAAATGCCTTCGTCATGTGTAATGACAATTTAACTTTAAAAAAGGAAGGTTTGCACAGAAAATGCTAAGTAAATGACAGCTGACATACAGCAGAGAAACTAAAGCTATTTTTTTATTGCAGATTTTTTTTTTACATCTTTCTCTAGGGAGGAAAGGAGAGATATTGTTATCGTAAAACAAATTTCCCCATGTCATACTCCTCCAGTCAGCATCAGAGCTCTCCTCATTATGAGGATCTGTAGCAGTTTTGACATGGAATGCCTGTTGCAGGAACACATTTTTTTTTTAAATTTAGGACACTTACACATGAACAGTATGCAGTCAACCTACACAACATTCTTGGCCACTTCCTGTTTTCAGCCTATAACATATTTGTGTACATCCGTGCCAGAATTACAGTGCAATTAGCGATGATGTCACCGCTCTTACCCTGAATGTCAAAGTCTCACATTTCGCATCCATCATTAGCATTCCCATAATAACAGATGCTGACAACAATCTTGCTAATGAATGTGTAAAACGCATATGCTAATTAGAGCTTATTGCCTAGCAGTTTTGGAAGCCCGCAATTATAAAACAGCCAAAATTGCGACGTTTAGCAGAGAAATGGTTGCCAGTGGCATGTTTGCATGGATTAGACAGTCGGACTCGAGGTCTCCTCTTTATCTGTGTTTCTGTATCTCTGCGGAGCTGTTGTTGTCAGGGTGATTTATAGTCTCTGGTGAACAGTGCCAGACAAAGGGGGCGTCTCGTCTCCAGCCGTATCTCTAATGGTTCATCTCTCCTTGGCTGATCCTCCCTGCACCTGCCACCAGAGCCGAAGCAGAGCAGCCATAAGGTCATCGTGCAGAAACCTCCCCGGAGGCCACCAGGAACCTCTGCGCTCAGGACAGTTTATGTAGGCACAAAGAGAAAAACATCCCTTTCTTTCTGTTCAAGATTGTTCATGACGACTGAAAATCTTTAAAGGGTTAGTTCACCCAAAATTCAAAGTTCTGTAGTTAATTACTCACCCTCATGTTTTCCAGTTCCCTACAACCTTCATTCACCTTCAGAACACATGTATTTTAGTTTTTAATGATGATCATTAGTCAGAGAAATGCAGTATTAAATATAAAATATCATTAAGACATTAATTGTTCAAATGTATCAGCTGAAAACACAATTAGTTTGCATTTTCTTCCTCTAGTACAATAATAAAGCATCAAAACAATATTTACACTGTAAAAAAAATAATATTGCCACTTTAAGTTTTTGGGTCACACTTTATTTTGATGGTCTACTTGTTGAATTTAAGTTGCATTGCATCTACTTGTCAACTAATTCTCATTAGATTATAAGTAGACTGTTAGGTTAGGGTTAGTGTAAGTTGACATGTACTTGCAAAGTTTCTTATAGTCAGTTAAATGTCTGTGAAGGAGCAGTATCAACAGATATTAAGCAGACAGTCTACTTATACTCAAATAGACCATCAAAATAAAGTGTTACCAATTGTTTAGTTGAATTAAATTAACTTTTCGAGTCATCTCAACTTGCTTTAATGAAACTGACTAAAATATTAAAAGAAACTGTGTATAACTTAAAAAAATGGTTGAAACCTAATTAACTTATTAAAATAAGTTACACAACATAAAAACATGTTGTCTTGATTTTGTCATTACATTTTTACAGTGTAAGAAGGAAACACTAATATTAGTAATAATAATAGTATAAATAAAATAAAATTATAAAGAAAAAATTAACACTAACAATAACATATTTTAGATGAAATCTGAGAGCTCTCTCATCCATGCACAACTTTCCAGAAAAGGAACTAAAAATATTGTCAAAATATGTGACTTCAATGGTTATTTAATTGTAATCATGCTGAGCTCCAAAAACACTTATGCACCAAAAAACAACGTTTTGCTAAAAGAACACAGCAAGTGTTTTCACATTTATTTTAACAAAATATTAATTATTTATTTTAATAGAAATTTGACAGTTCTGTACGAAATTACACAGTTTTTCTCTGTTATTTATGACCATTGTTCTTACTTTCCAAAAAAGTACCTGGCAAGATAAATTCAATCCGAAGATGAAGTGAATCCGAAATCCGAAGTAATTCACTGATTCTAATTCTATTGACCTGCCTCTTTGTGGGGAATCAAACTCGTTTCACTAAACTATTTAACTCTGAGTATAGTCAATTTTTTTTCATTTGTAGTTTACTGATGCAAAAAATGTAATATAACTTAATTTACCCCATGGTTAATACCCTATAACCCTTTTTACCCTACAGTCAATCATTGTTTTTCAAGTATGATATCTATAAAAAAAACTCATTGAAAGCACACGAAACAACCTTTTCAATTAATTAAAAAATGGGAATCAAACAATGCCATTCACTTGTATGTTAAAAACATAAAATAAAGATCCACCGGTGCCTGTAAAGCTGTAACTATAATGAACATTGCAAACTAACAGGTGTGTTTATGCTTTCTGTCCTTTTTTTCTTGATCTTATGACCTCATGCCTTGTTTTTGAGTTGTTTATATGTTCTTGGTTTGTACAGCAATCTTATTTTAGTCGAAATACTAAAGTTCGCTGTGGTTCTTTTTAGCATTAAATTTTTTTTAAATTGAAACCAAACCTGCCAAGTGTAAACACAGATGAGTTTATTAATCAAAGTATCTTATCATTCATCAGTGGAATTCCATTTCCTGTTCCCCAAATATTTATTAATTAAAAGCACTGATATTACTATACTATAGTAAATTGTAAAGTAAAATATTAGCAAAACCATTAAGCATCATACATCCAACTTTTGCCCACTTTTTGGTATATCAATAGATGTTAACCAGAAAATAAACATTTTTGTTTGTTTTTTAAAGCAGTTGAACCTTGATAATGATATATTCTGTATGTTTTTTAGTTCGACTTGAAGCCAATGCAATAATCACTTGATTCACTTAAGTTTCTTTAGATGTGGTACACTCAAAAAATGTAACTTATTTTAAATGAGCTGAAACAACACAATTCTTTTAAAACTTAAATTCTTTTACATCTCTTTTGATAACTTAATTATTTTATGTTCAGTCCACTTAAAATTGTAAAAACTAATAAGTTAACTTAATGTATTCATGTCATACCAACACAAATCCTTTGTGTGGAAATTAGCATTTTTGACACTGTACTGGTGCATTTTTGGGCATTTTTACGAAGCGATGTGACTCACGGTATAAAAACAAATGCAACTGTGGTTTAGTTTTATTGAGATTTATATTTTATGTACAAATAATTTCATCAGATTCAGTTTTTTGTCAAATGAAGTAAAAGATTTGTGCCGTTTTCCTCACTTGTTGTAGGAACTGCCTCGCGAATGCACAAGTAATTGCTCATTATAATGAGTGAATGGTTATTCAGACAAGTGCTATCTCAGTGCTGTGAGACTCTTGGAGTAATATGACTCTTACAAATATGCTAATATTTCCCGCTCTTTCTATTCAGAGGCATAGGCATTTATCCAAAAAAATCGAGAAATAAATAATTCAGAGGAGGAAATGACAGGGGAACAAAATGGTTGTAGTAATGGGCACATAACTATGTGGTTTTTGCTGGCAACAAACAAACAAACAAACACACACAAACACATTTTGGAACGTGCAGAACATTTGGCTCATTATGGCGGAGTCGAAGCTGCTGTAATAACTTGAGAAGCAGCACATCTAGTGACAGAGAATTACGTGTAGTCAACGTGCTTTCTTGTGTAATGAATACACTCCAACATACAATAGCAGCAATTTAAATGCAAATCTTGACATTCCCATCGCTCTGTCCACAGGGTTTAGCTTGCATCTGAACTGTCTAAATAATTTCTATTCGCAAAGACCTCAATGAGTGTGTGTGCGCGCATGTGTGTGTGTGTATGTAAGAGAGAGGGAGAACGAAAGAGATGAAGCTACCTGTACAATGGCAGTGTTAATAATGAATCATTTTGAGCCCTGTCGTTGTCTCAAAGTGATCTTTTCTGTTGGTCATATCCATTTTCAATCTGCACCTGACAGTACTGCAGCGATTTTTCTAATGAGTTCTGGCAGATGCTTGTACGCTGAAAATCATTTTTTGGCCTGAATTCATTAAAACTGTATTATTTTTCACTTCCGGTAAAAAAAAAAAATATATATATATATATATATATATATATATATATATATATATATATATATTACAATCTTAATTTGATTTGATTTGATTTTTTTTAAGTTAATTTAAAAAAATTATTGAATTAATATAATAATTTGTATTACTTTACTTAATTTTTATTTTAAAGAAAAGTAAAATAAAGTAAAAAATAAAATAAAATCAGTGATGATAGATGACTAGAACTTCAATTCTTGGACAGTCTGGTTAAGGAACAAATCAACCAGTTCATTAAAAATTATTAACTTAAAAGAAGGAATTGAAAACCTTTTTAAAGGCTAGATTGCTTTATTTACAGTTATTTTAAAGTCAACATGAAACAACAATTGTAATTAGCCTTTTCTCTCCCTAATATGAATCGTCATTATGAATCATTAGATGGTTAGTTTGCAATTGGTTGATCTTATGTGAGTGACATGTTTCCCCGCCCACTTCTTGCATCAAAGAACAGATGTTGTTTTTGGGTTATTAATATTGGGTTCCAGTGTTGGGAGTAATGCGTTACAAAAGTAATGTATTACAGTAATGTATTACATTTTCCAGTAACGCAGTAGTGTAAGGCATTACTTATACATTTTCAGTAATATTTTACTCGGTACATGTTCAGTAACGCGTGCGTTACAACAAACTTTTCACCCGCAAGACATTACCAAATAAAAAATACCGCAAGTAAGTTCTATTTTCAGTTCGTGGTTATTGAATATATGCTATTGGAACTTTTTTACTTTGAACGCGGAATGATTTCAGCATCTGAGCTCGAGGTCCGAGGCTATTGGCTCAGCCCGGTTCACAGTAAGGTCAAGCCCTGACGTGCAGGGGAAAAGCGGCAAAATAGATGAGCAGAAGACAGTACATTCGCGAGATGGACGTATGTGCATATGGCGTTATTTCACTGACAACAGTCGTAAGCGCAGTTTTACAAGAGCGCATTCACGTAATTCTCTGTTCGTGGACAACTCGACCGCAATTTTTTTTTCGCAGTCGCATGCACTCAAAACACGGCTGCTCACGTGCGAATGATCTGCTCTGGCTCCGTCAGATGATGCAGACTCACATTTTGTGCCTCATGTTTCCTCTTCTTTTCGTGCTTTTGCTCTCCAGTGATCCTCCTGTTCAATTGGTTATCCCAAGAATGTTGATATGGTTTATATATTGCTACAGTATTTATTAGCAATACACGAAACACTAAAAGGTTATGATAAATTCTATAATAAATACTTGTGTTTTTGAGTGTTAGATATACTGCCTATGTTTTAGGCTAGTATTATTTACAATTTGTTAATGAATGCTTCAGCATACTGTAGTATTAAGAATAGTGAACTGATAAAATGAAATACAAAGTGTAGTTTTACTACAGTAAAGTGTGGTGAATTGTAGTATAGTATACCCTATATTGTACAAAAAAACTACAGCACTGGGTAATTTGTTTATATTACGCTTGTGTTACCATAGCAACTAGTATTAGCACAACTGATTAATTGAAGTACTTTACTGTAGAACTGTTCAAAACACTGTACATGACAGGGAAAATGTCCTCCACAATCTCATCAGCAATGTGGAAGACAACAGAGACGTGTTCAATTTATTTTAGTTGCCATGATAAAATGGGATTGATAGTGAGATTTATTTGAGGAGTGAATAGTTCAGTAGGCTATAATACCTCATCAAGTTTTCCCCTATTTTTATCAGTTACATTTCTGCTTGCATTCGTTATATTTTTGTTTAAATGTTGTTTTATTTGATTAGTATGGTGCACCTTTTGGATGTTTAATAAATGTTTTTTAAAAATGTATTCTCTGCATTCAACTTCTTTTCTCTGTGTCTTAAGTGTTTGAAATTGGAAATATTTCATCACATAACAAACAACAAAAAAGGTTATAGTGGATTAGATTAAAAATGTTATATGTAAGTCTATTTTAGTATTTTGGTTATTGTTAATAAATAGTGTACACATATAAATTATATCAAAAAGCATGAAAGGAAGAGGGAACACAAGACACAAATTGTGAGTCTGCATATAATCTCACTGAGCGAGTAGTGTACTGTGAGCGCACAAGAAATTTTGTGCGTGAGCAGTGCATATTTGAGAGAGCATGAGAAAATGTGCACGCGAGCAGCGTATATTTGAGAGCTCACAAGCAGTTTTGTCCACGGAGGAAATCGGTGCACGAGCATTATATTGAGAAAGCTATGTTCATCATGCTCACTTTGTGCATGACAGTTTTGTGTTGTGAACCTGAATTTAAAGTGAATAGAATAATGGCAAGATTAAGAAAAAAATGCATCTCGTCATGGCATTGGAGTTTACATATAGGCCTGTTGTGTCTAATATGAAAATAGCCAAGCTATTCACAGATATTGCCAGATAATCACTTTACCTTTACCATACTTTCAACAGACTTTGATCATTTGTGATTCTGGCTCTTATCCTTTCTTGCATTGTCTTGAGCCTTCACGTTGCCAAATATATACTATATTGTTAGTAGCCTGGATAGGTCACCGTCATTCTGCTACATCATATCGCTTTCTACTGGATGTAAAATGCTCTGCAGTACATTTAGTCATTTTAGAATGTTAAGTTCAAATTCTGTAGTTATTTTGGTGAAAGTAACTAAAAAGTAATATAAGAGTAATGTAACATATTACAATTTTGAGACAGTAATATTGTAAGGTAAGGGATTACTTTTAAATCACAGTAATAAGTAATCTGTAATGTATTACAGTTTGGAAGTAACTTGCACAACACTGTTGGGTTCGTAGTAGAAACATTTAAGCTACAACCGTGGTCCTTGGTAATTCATAAAACATTACAGGCCATTCGTAAAACTTCAATATGTTGTCAGAGCGTTCATTTTGTCAAAGGTATTATTTTTGTTTGGTCTGTATTTGTTTGTTTGTTTTGACTCTCAAAGTGCCAGTATGAATGCAGGACCACAGTTTATGTTAAAATTCTTGTTTAATGTTCTACTGAATAAAATGATCTACACAGGGGTCAACATTCAAAGTGCATCAATTTTTTTCAGAACTGTCCTAAAGCAAAAAATGGGTGTTTTTCAATAGTTTTAGAAGACTTTGACGAAAGGTTGACTACTGTATATTGGCCTGAGAGTGAGTACAGTATATTAAAGGCAAATTTACTTTTTTTTCATGTTTATTTACTCATCCAAAACCAGTTTGAGTTTCTTTTTTTCTGTTTTATTTTATGGATGTGAGTGGCTGCTGCTTGATTTTGTGTTTAACAGAAGAAATTCATAAAAGTGTAAGAAAATGGTGAGGAGATTTTTGGTTAGAAGATTTTTGGGTGAATTGTCCTATTAAAAAGACTTCATGGTGACTGTAGAAGGTACAGTTAAAAAAATACAGTAAATGCTGGCTGTCTGGCATTGATGCAGCAAAGCAGCTGCCTTTGGTTTTTCTGGACACAGCATATGTCTTTCTTTTTCTTTTTCTTTTTTTCCCCAGTTGTATTCGGTAGTCCAGATAAGCCAGCAGCCGGAACTCAGCGGACAGCAGCCTAATTACTTCTCTTAATCTGTGCCTGGTGAGATATTGCAACAGCACTGAGATTACACTCCATTCTCGGTTACATAAATCGAGTAATACCATTTGGTGTTTGTTGACCTGGTATTTTGAACCTCAAGCTCCGCTTTGTGTGGGGAAAAATGTTCTTAAAATAAGATGCTGCTTTATTTTTAGTCAAGTGCTTAAAGTGATAGTTCACCCAAAAATGAAAATAGCCCCCTACCTATCCACTCTCAAGTGGGTCTAAACTTAAATGTATTTCTGTTGAACACAATACAAGAAATTCTGAAGAATGTTTGGAAAAACTGTCATTGACATTCGTAATGGGAACATAAAAGTATTATGGAAGTCAATGGCTGTTTTTTCCAACGTTCTCCATATGTCTTCCTTTGTTTTCAACAGAAGAAACTCAAACAGGTTTAAAACAAGTGGAATGACAACAACTGTAAATGACGACATATGTTTTTTTTTTTACTTGACTGGTGGAACCAAAGGTTGACATCGTGGCTTAATGGGAAGCATTGTTGGTTCAAGTCCCGTTTGGGTGGAATCATAAAGATCTGAGTTCCAGTAAAACTGTTCTCTTGCTGTTTCCTGAATGTCTTGGAACAGTTAAAGACTTTAATTTCCCCCCTCCCGCCCTCAACAAACAATGCAGTACAGGTTGGAAAGACACTGCTAGTAAATCAAATTATGTACACTAGGGCTGCATGATATTGGAAAATTCTGACATTGGGATATTTTGTTTTGCTGCGATATGAATATACTGTCATTTCACCAGAGGAATTGAATAGCGAAGAGATTTCATTCATTTAAATCAACTGGGAGGATCCAGTCTTTTTCTTTGCAGTGCATAAATTATAATACATTACAAACATATATAAATACCACCGAGCAAAAATATAAGTGAATTAAACAATGCTTTATGATTTTCTGGAGAGTCTAACGGTATTTAAGTACAGAAATTGAACAATCAAACATAAAATAACATGGTCATCATTTAATCAATTAATCATATAAATAATTTTTAAATAATAATATTTAATAATATATTTTATCTTTTAATCGTTAATAAATAATCTAATCCTGTGATGTGACTATTTTGGATACACGCATTGCGATGTCAGTACTCAAACAATATATTGTTTGGACCTATCATACACACACTGTCAAAGTAAATCTGTGTGCTCATTTAGTGTTAGTGGTTCTGGTTAATTATTTGAATCAGCATGGGAAGTCTTGCTGGGAAGAGTATTGAAATGTTGAACAGCAGAAATAAGGCATCCTGAATGCAAGCCAAGTTAATGTTCATTTGTGCTCAACGGCTCAGGTACTGGTCACCATTCACATACATACATAAGTTAATGATTATTCCATTATTCTGACACTGAATGCCACTTGAATAACATTTCCAAAGCATATACAATACTTCCAAATTGACCGTGTGGTCGGTAACCACTCTCTTAATTTAATTGCATTAATAAAAGAAATGGTGGTGATAATGAATGGTGACCAGGGCTGGACGTGAAAGCAGCAAACCAACGCTAGACTGAGAAAGTTTAAAAGTCTGGTAAGTTATTTCACTTAGTGGAGACTATGGCCATTGCAATTCTTCTCATTTTGATTATTTTTTTCTCACAAATGGATTGTCTCCTTACACTTTTTCTGATTACGTTTGACTAAATGAATAGGAGCGATTGGCGTAATTGGCCAAATTTTAATTTAAAGTACTCCTAATACAAATGCATAAACTAAGCTGTCTGAAAAATAACAAATTAACATGATTAAATTAAGAAACTTCTCTGCACAATTACTTTTTGCCCTTTCAACATCAAGCTGCTTAAATAGATTTTCTGTTTTAGTTGCGTAACCCAAATTTAATTGAAATTCCTTCATTTAACCCGCTAGATGCAAAAGAATGTGGAAAACGCACATACTTGATTAAGGAGAATAAGAGAAATATGTTTAATTAAAGTAAACTTCCATTAATTTTTTTTTATATGCGATGAAGTGAAGTTTTAACAGATTGTTCAGAAATTTTAACTAACCAAATCACACAGGCTCTTTTTAAATATTATATTACATTTTATGTATGGTTGCTATGGTTCAAAACTTTGGGATATTTGAGACTTTTGTAAATTATAAGCTGTATACATTTGATTAAATATACACAGGATGTCCATGGGGTTATAAAAAGTCTTAAAATGTCTTAAAATATCACCAAAATATAGTGTGGTAGGTGTTAAATCATTTTAAACAGATCTTAATTTTTTAATGTCCAAAGCTACCCAATCTGGCTGACACCCAATCCCTAGGATCAGACAGAATCTGCAGACATTTTTTGCTATTTCTGTGGAGAATTTTGTAAAAAATTTGCAGATTTATGAGGAATTGTTTTAGAAGTATCATAACAAAAAACTTAGTATATGAAATAAAAAAATATTTTTAACTTTTAGTTAATGTTTACAATGCAAATCCAATAACAGTAGATCCACTTATTTGGTAAACAAAGCAAGTCTCTCGTATAATATATCTACTAAAAGAAAGAAAAAAACTTTACAAACTTTATTGTAAATAAATCATCTGAACAATTTAACATTGCTATTATTATATCACAATGATATTAGTTAAAGAAATTTAAAAACTGAATAAATATAAATTTACACGCATTTACACAAGTAAATAAATAGACTCAATGATGGGCTAAAAATCTGCGGATTTCTGCGCACACCAATAATTTGTCGCAACTTTAATTTTTTACATTTAAGTTTTTTATTGCTAAGAGATACAAATTCACAACAGCTGTTACACATTTTTACAGCAAATTCTCCTAATTAAATTTTCTAATCAGGTAAAGAAAATTAAAACAACACATCCGTTTACATGATCTTCCATTAATACAAAACTAATTACAGAAGTAACCAGGCCTGTAGAAAAAATTCTTAGCATTTAGCCCTGTATAAGGCTAAAATTTCATTCAGAATGGTCTTAAAATGGTCTTTAAAAATCTTAAATTTGATTTGAAGAAATCTGCAAAAAACCTGATACAGACAAAATGCTATATTGTAAAATATTATAGTTTATAATGCCTATGTTCTATTGTGTTAAATTTTGAATGTATTATTCACAGTAGTCCTTAGTAAACTATGCATCAGCCATTTCTACAGTCTTCATCATCATATGATCCTTCAGGAAGTATTGTAAAATGTTAGCGGTTTTAAATTAACATTTATATTTAATATTAATTCATTCTTTCATTCATTCGTCCATTCATTCATCTTATTTTGTTGCCACAGCAGAATGAACTGCCCCTTTAAAGCAAGTCATTTCACTCGGCAGCCTTTTTTAAAACGCCTCTCGGGCAGTATGCTCAGGATTTCTGTCTGAATGTGGAAACATCAAATTCTCCTAAACTGTTTGCCAAGCTTACGATTACATTACATATTTGAAATTACTTATAAATTAATCAACAACTGTCTCATAAGTTTCTTAATCTTCATTTTTTCAGGTTGTTCAAGCTAATGCACATGGGCACTGAAAGAAACGAGATCACGACACAACCTAATTTATGGTCGTTCTACACATTATCATCCTCTGAATAAAGCTCGTCAGATTGCGCTGGTCTTCTGAAGTAATTCACAACTTGGTCTTGCTGGTGACTCACATCCAGAAATGATTTGTTTCATACAGATTACAAAACCAAAAAACTTTTTTCAATTGCACTTAGTTCATTTAAAAGTACAGATTTCAAGCTTTATTTGATATATTTCTTATGTCTGTGAAGCACACGTCAAGTCCAAGCTTCTCCCTTGGAGAAATGCCAGTCTATAGTGATTGCTGATTGGCTCCTGTACTAGTAGGCGGGGCTTTATTTGCCATATTGACCGTTACAATTTTTCCCATTCTAAACTATAAGAGTAACATATCTTGTGCGTTCAATAGTCTTTGGTTTTACACAGCGGATGCCTTTCCAGCCGTAACCCATTACTGAGAAACACTCATACACTCTCGCACTCATACACTACAGCCAATTTAGTTTATGTATAGCGCATGTCTTTGGACTGTGGGGGAATCCTGAGCGCCCGGAGGAAACCCACGCTAACATTGGGAGAACATGCAAACTTCAAAGGCCAACTGGTCCAGCTTTGACTTGAACCAGCGACCTTCTTGCTGTGAGGCGACAGTGCTAACCAGTGAGCCACTGTGCTGCTATTTAATATTATTGCTTTATGGATATTAAGGTACTTTTTTTTTTGAAGTAGCATATGTAATCTCAACACAATCTCGCGGCAATTCGTAACTTTTTGATTTAGTGGCTAATTCGTATGAATTCGTATGATCTAATTCATAATTTTCATATGATTTGCTCATCCCCAATGACGTTTGGGTATAGGGGTGGGGTTAGGTGCCACGCCTCCTTTTTAAAATCGTATAATTTCGTACGAATGAACTCATACGAATTAGCCACTAAACTGACAAAACGTAAAATACTTACGTTTTCTCGTGAGATCAGGCTGGTAATCTCACATTTTTACGTTTATGCATCCTTACTGCATAAATGTTTCGGTTTTGTTGTCTTTTTAAAAAAGCTCCAATCTTTGTGTCTATAAGTAGACATCCGATCTCGTTCACCTGCTTCTTTCTCTATGCGTTCATTTAATGCGCATTAAACTCTCTTTCCTCTGGGGCCAATCAGCTGATGTGTTCCTCATGTACCATCATAGAGTTAATGTCCCATTTCATGGCCGTATCATCTTTTTACGATGTCAGATGCATGAACTGTTCATTTAAAGCTCTGCCATGTTACAGTAACAGCTTGCCAACATTTCCTCACTCTCGACAACGTGCCCCCAAATCACCTCCAAAGTTGCAGTGCGTAATTAACATAAAACTCTCATTAAAAGTGCATCCCTCACAACCGCCAACATTCTCAGCTGCAGCCCGTTTTGTCAAGTCACACATCAAAGACTTTCTTCACACTGTGCATAAATCCGATTTGTTTTTGTTTTGTTTTTTCCATTCTTCAACACTGACTTTCTGCACTGTCATTATGCAATAGATCAAAAATGATCCATTTGTTCAGATTCATGCAGCATTTGCAAGTAGCTTTATCTTGCTGTTCAGAATAGGGATGTCAATTTCCACAGATTCTCGTGATCGATCTGTGTTTAACTTAAAAGTCAAGTTATCAGTTAATCATTAAGCTTAATAAAGTGAGACCTGTCTACTCCAGTGGCACATTGGCACTGGTTGTTGACACATAGAAAGTAATTATTTATTAATTTGTTTTGTAAAACACAAATTTTGAAGAACAAAATAAATTTTTGAGAAAATATATGGAGTCATTAAATTTATCAATTCTTTCAGTGTCTTTCATTTTTGCTGGACTGTATTTATATGTCCTCTAGTGTGATTTTTGAACTTGAAACCATATAAAAATAGCATGAAACTATTTTATTAAAGCCCATTTTTTTATCAGTTAAATGTAAAATAGACAACCCCCGATAAAGCAAAGAATAAGCCCAAGGAAAATGACGAAAGAGTAAAAATTTAAAGAAAATAAATGAATAAAACAATTAAAATATATTTAATATTATATTATTATTTTTATATTTTTTTTACATTTACCCATTTACTTTCTTTTCTTGAGCTTATTCTCTACTTCATCAGGGGTCGTCTATTTTACATTTAACTGATGAAAAAAGGGGCTTTTAATAAATCATCAAATGATTTATATACACTCTATATACTATACACTTCATTAGGTACACCCTACTAGTAGCGGGTTGGACTCCATTTTGCCTTCAAAACTGCCTTAATCCTTAGTGGCATAGATTCAACAAGATACTGAAAATATTCTTCAGAGATTTTGGTCCATATTTACATGATGGCATCACACAGTTGCTGCAGATTTGTTGGCTGCACATCCATGATACGAATCTCCCGTTCCACCACATCCCAAAGGTGCTCTATTGCATTGAGGTCTGGTGACTGTGGAGGCCATTTGAGTACAGTGAACTCATTGTCATGTTCAAGAAACTATTGATGATGGTGAATCGTGCTTTATAACGTGGCGCGTTATCCTGCTGGTAGTAGCCATCAGAAGATGGGTACGCTGTGGTCATAATGAAATGGACATGGTCAGCAACAATACTCAGGGTGGCTGTGGTGTTGACATATGATGCTCAATTGGTAAGTGTGCCAAGAAAACATCCCCCATATCATTACACCACCACCACCACCAGTCTGAACTGTTGATACAAGGCAGGATGAATACATGCTTGCATGTTGTTGACGCCAAATTCTGACCCTACCATCCGAATGTCACAGCAGAAATCGAAACTCATCACACCAGGCAACGTTTTTCCAATCTTCTGTTGTCCAATTTTGGTGAGCCTGTGTGAATTGTAGCCTCAGTTTCCTGCTTTTAGCTGACAGGAGTAGCACCCGGTGTGGTCTTCTGCTGCTGTAGCCCATCTGCCTTAAGGTTGGACATGTTGTGCGTTCAGAGATGCTCTTCTGCATACCTCGGTTGTAACGAGTAATTATTTGAGGTGCTGTTGTCTTTCTATCTGCTGGAACCAGTCTGGCCATTCTCCTCTGGGCACAAATGACTTGTTGATGCCAGAGGTCACAGAACTGCCGCTCACTGGACATTTTCTCTTTTTCACACCATTCTCTGTAAACCCTAGAGATGGTTGTGCATGAAAATCCCAGCAGTTTCTAAAATACTCAGGCCAGCCCCACTGGTACCAAGAACCATGCCACGTTCAAAGTCACTTTAAATCCCCTTGCACCTCATTCTGATGCTCGGTTTGAACTGCAGCAGATCGTCTTGACCATGTCTACATGCCTAGATGCATTGAGTTGTTGCCAGGTGATTGGCTGATTAGTAAGTAGAGCAGTTGAAGAGGTGTACCTTATAAAGTAGCCGGTTAATGTATATGACTGACAAGATAAATAAATTAAATTATTATTGTCTAACTAAAGAATGTCATTTTAATGGCCTTGTAAATCAAACTGTACAAGAACCATTCTTTTTTTTTGACACTGCTGTTTAAAATCTTCATTTAAGACTGTGAGTTCAATTAAACAATAAAACAAATTATGAAAGTAACACACAATTTTATTTGATATTTGAAAAGAACCTACACACTTGATTGCATAACATACAATATTTGCTATCCCAAACACTCTTCCTGTTCTGCATCTGTGTTGAGAAAACAGGCGACCGGAGGATCTCAAGAGCCGCAATATTCCACTCCAGCAGTGCTTGTCCTCTACTGATCATAAGTTGGAAATGACATGTCTGGGGCTGCGCTGTACACATCAGGGAGGTTACATCAATCTCAGATAGGAGTCTCAGCATGCTTCATTATCAGTCTGACCAAAACAGAGGCGTCCCTGTGGTGCTACTCCTAAATTGGCATAGAAATATTAAACCCCCGTGTCGCTCACTCACCATCACTCTTTCTCTTTCCCTATTTCCAGCTCATTTTCTGTCCTCGTCTCACTCTAGGTGGCAAAAACAAGGTGTACCAGAAATCCAAAGCACTAGGGACTGCATGTGCAAATACACTGTAATCATTCATCAATCCACAGAGACACTGTTGCTTAGATCTCATTCTTTGGCTTTGTTAAAAGCCTGAAATAGGGAAGCCAACAATTAATGATGGTCAGTTAATTGTTGCTAGTCTTTTAAATTGATATACTGTACGGTTGAAGTCAGAATTATTAGCCCCCCTTTGAATTTGTTTTTCTTTTTTAAATATTTCCTAAATGCTGTTTAACAGAGCAAGGACATTTTCACAGTATGTCTGATAATATTTTTTCTTCTGGAGAAAGTATTATTTGTTTTATTTTGGCTAGAATAAAAGCAGTTTTAAATTTTTTTAAATCCATTTTAAGGTCAAAATTATTAGCCCCATTAAGCTAGATATTTTTCGATAGTCTATAGAACAAACCATTGTTATACAATAACATGCCTACTTACCCTAACCTCCCTAGTTAATCTAATTAACCTAGTTAAGCCTTTAAATGTCACTTTAAGCTGTATAAAGTGTCTTAAAAATTATCTAGTAAAATATTATTTTACTGTCATCATGGCAAAGATAAAATAAATCAGTTATTAGAGATGAGTTATTAAAACTATTATGTTTAGAAATGTGTTTAAAAATCTTCTCTCCGTTAAACAGAAATTGGGGAAAAAATAAACTGGGGGGCTAATAATTCTGACTTCAACTGTACTTTTTCGATGGTCGATTAAACATGGGCATCATTAACATATACAGTTTTGGGGCACATGTGGATTAAGCAATGGTCATGCCAGAGTTTGAGCATACAAAATTTTGTCATACTAAGTGGTGGGATATGATAAGCCATCGGGTATATGCCGAGCTATTCCCCGAGTTGTTCCCATACTGATAAACTTCCGGTGACCTATTATTGTGATTTTTTTTTTTTTTTTTTTTTTTTTTTTTAATTTTTTAATTTTTTTATTTATTTTTTTTTTAATTTATTTATTTATTTTATTTGGTTTAATATTATACGATTCCTTTAACAGCATAGATGTTGTAATGTAATTAAAATACAATCAGTTAAATAGACTTTGGCATTCATTTAGTTGCTCAAACGTAAAACGAGACGAAAAGCTGTTTACTCACACGTGCCTGTCAGAATCGTCAGGGTAGCACAGAAGCTCAATTGAATATACTGGGGTAAAAAAAAATGCTCATATTATAAAGACATGGTGGGAAAATGTAATTTAATGCAGTGCTTCTTGTACAATCTGAGACCCACTTTATATCGGATATCACTCAGTCACTGGAGATCGCTGATTTTTAAGAAAACTGACCCGTTCACCAGAAACGCTTAACCTAGGTTACTGCCAAATTAAAATTAGCATATTAGCATACTTCGGCATATATCCTATTAATCCAGATTTTACATTTCTGTATGGAGAAGACAGATTTTGATCATATTATTTAATCTTAGGATAGGGATTTTCCCAAAGATTATCTGATCAATTGCTGTTTAAATTAACAATCAATTAATTGATTAATCATTAGCTTTATTAATTTCTTAAGGATTTCAGTGGCTCATTGGCACAACAATGGCTATAAGTGGATAGTTGACCATTAGGCGGTAAACACTTTAATATGGTATTTTATCTGCTATAGCCAAACCTTCAGTGGTGCCAGCAGCAAAAATCCTGGGCTGTGGACAATGTAAATCATGTATAGTTCTCTGAGTTCACCTCACTGTCTTTCTCACATACGGGAGAGTTATGGTGTGGAGTAACCCCAAAGAATGATCCCACCCAGACTGTTGCATGCCCAGAGTAAAGCATGGGGGTGGATCAGGGATAGTTTGGACTGCGATATCATAATATTCCCAAGGCTCAGTACATGTGTAACCATTTTGAGGGAGCATGTGCACCCAAGGGTTCAAACATTGTATCCTGAACCAGTGTTGTGTATGAAGATTATAATGCCCCAATACACATAGCAAGACTGGTGACAGAGTGGTTTGATGAATATGAAAGTGAAGTTAAACATCTCTCCTGGCCTGCACAGTCACCAGAACTAAATATTGTTTAACCACGTTGGTGTTTTCCTCCACCAGCATCATGTACTTACCTGGCCACTATTCTGCAAGTTGAATGGCTCCAAATCCCTCTGGCCACTGTGCAGGACTTGCATCTGTCATTCCCAAGACAAATTGATGCTGTATCGGCTGCAAAAAGGAACATGCACAAATGTTCTCATTAGAAGTTCATATCAGCCATTTGAAGCTGAAGGGTTTGTATAATGCCTCAGAGAAATGCAAATCTCTTGTTGCCAACTGCGGAGCAGCGGGTCAGTTTTCTTTTGGAAATGAGATGTTGCGACCTCACATACAGTACAGCACATTTTGGTCAGTTTCAGTTCAGTTTAATGAAGTGATACAGCAGTTAATTTCCAGGGTGCCTGAAGTACCAGAAAATGTTCCCACTGAGCATTTGTTTTGAAATAGTATTTTCAATCTATAGGGCTTTTTGGTTGGCTAAATGGTTCTTTTACTTGTTGTGTTATAGCTTTTTTCATTTTCTCTTTGGACTTTTATGTCTTTCATCAGCAAAGGTGATGAAGTGTACCTTGAAAAGACGCATTTACACTTTCTAAGAGCACAGAAGCACCAGAATGAGGAATTGTAGACTATCAGTTGTAAAATTGTGATCTGAATAAGCTCGGCATTCATGACTGTTGTATCTTTCTCAAAGTAATAGCGGTGTCAGTTTACTGTGAGTGTTTCAGAAATGCACATTGATTATTTCATTTCCCATTCCTGCATATTGATTTCTTGTGTGTGTGACTGGAGAAAGTCCTGGGAGTCTCTCGGTAAAAGTGCTGCTGTATTCGGAATACTCATAGTAGGGAATCCATCCGTCGTTCCCTGTCCATCTGTCTCTCTTTCTCTCTGCCTCTTTGTTTCCAGTCTGTTCTATATTTGCTCTGGACCCTGCAGGCTCTGTGTTTTCCCTCATGCTGAATCCCATCCATCATTAATTAAAGAAAGAGAGAACGTCACTGGCTCCTGACATACACTATTAATAGGAAAGTGGCAGCGGTTTTCTCAATGTCGAGTACTATGGATTGTTTGACTCCATGGTTAATAACTTAAACAATCACTTGCTTTTCTGCCTCCCACTTCTTACTCTCATGCTTCATATTTAGCTTGTATCATATATTTAGTTTAAGATGGGTCTTTTCAAATAATATCAAGGTTTTCCGGTTTTGGCATGATTTTATATACACAAAAATGTGTGTTTTGTGAGTAACAAGACAAAAGTTTATACTTTTTATATTAAAAAGGCAAATTAATGTTGGTGAATGTTTCATTCAGGGTGTTTCCCAGTACTGGGTTGCAGCTGGAATGGCAGCTGCTGCGTAAAACATATCCTGGATAAGTTGGTGGTTCATTCCGCTATGGCGACCCCTGATGAATAATGGAACTAAGCTGAAGAAAAATAAATGAATGGAGGAATGTTTCATTCAGTAAAATTTATTTTTTTATTTATGTAAAACTGAAACCCAATATTTACCTTGACATTCTCATTTAAATATATGAAATAATAAGTGATTTTTTAAAAAACATTATTTAAATAGTTACTTGGAAATAATCTTATGGTTTGAACGTGGCAATATGTAAATATTTAAAATGACAAGTATTTTGAAATAGCACTTAGTTCCTTAATTGTTGTCTCTTAATATGTTTATAAATGTGCTGGACAAGCTTTTCTGATATAGGAACCATTACTGTAATTGCTAAAGTACAAAGGAAAAAAATCTTTGACAGTTAATTCGATGCTTAAAACATCCTTTTTATTTTGTCTTTATACCATATATAATCTTACTTTTTAAAAAACTACATCCTAAGTAGAGCTGCACGATATTAAAAAAACTTGCATTGAGATATACATTGTGATATAATTGCACAAGATGACTTGAGTAACTGTTTAGAGAGAGTAAACCCATTGCCCTAAAAGCAACAAGTTGACTTCACTTTAAAATATGAGTAAATCTGTTGTAACTTGGAACGGTTGAATTAACTTAATTTTTGTAATTATGCATAATATTCATGCACTTAATCATTTTAAACCAATGTGTTCACTTACTTAAAGTAAAGTTAGCTAGTCATTTTAAAAGCAATGGCTGTACTCACTTTTTTAAGTAAAGCAAACAAATAGCTTTTTACAGTGTATTTTTATATTGCTCGGGATGACTTTGGAGGTGAGCACATCTGCATAAAATATACAAAATGATACAAAAACTAAAGCACAGAACATGACAATAGAACAAAGATAAAAATAAAAACGTGATTCATGGTTTTTGGTGGAGTCTAACAATATTGCGCTCAATATTTTATAAACTCAAACTCATTAGATTACTGAAACTCAGTAATTTAATGTAGAATAACCCCATATACTGTAGTCTTTATTGTAAAAATAAAAATAACCCAGTAAATCTTTATTAACCCTATAGTCAGCACCCCGACACGGACACTGGGGCGCTGTTTTTCCACATGTCAATGTTTCTGAATGGATTACATCAAAATGAACATGAGTAATCTTGAAAAATTGTACATCAGTTTAAAGCTACAACCCTCAAGCAGCCATTGCAGCTAGTTGTTTTTCAATGGGAAGCATTTAAAGAATGTATTTGCTGAATTTTGTATAAGTTGTACAGAAAACGCTTATTAGATATGGAGTGCATATCATTAAAATAACAAAGACACACGCATTCATTGCTGTACATCACGGTTTATTTTGAAAGTACAGTAAGAGTCCACAGAAAAACATCTCATCAAGCACATTTAGTCCACCGACACAATAGTGTTGAATTATGGATGGTTATTCATTTGTTTATGTCACCATTTCTGCCGGAGACCCGTTTTACCATTGCTTTACCATGTTACTTAGACGCGAAAACGGCATCTTTGTTGTAAAAGGCAAGTGACAAACTTTGCAATTTCTAGTACCCAAATGGTTTAAATTGACTTGAAATCTCTAAGTCACAGGCTCTAAAAACACATCCAAATAAAAATCTTTCACACTATAAAAACCTATTTTTTTAGCTCATGATATATTGATCTGAACATGATGTTGCAAACCTTGCAATGTAAATATTGCATATTGGTACGTTTCGATATTGGTGCAATCCTAGTTTCAAATATAGAATTTTTTTATTATATAAAAAATAAAATTTATAAAAAATATATTTAAAAAATGTCCTGAAATTTTTTTAGACATGTACCTTAAAATGTGTTCAAATGAAATCTAAAATGAACTGCATGTCTGGTTTAAATCCCTCTGGGTGACTGTTAAAACTCTCTTCCTGTTTATTTATTTTTAAACAGAGGCTATGAAGATCCCATAGAGGCCGAATTAATCGACGAAAGACATCCCTACATTCATGGTATGTACCCGGCGCCTCTTGCCCAACCCGAGAGGGGCAGCATGGCCAGTCTGGACCGCATGGGCGGCCGTCGCTCGCCCTCCATCGACAGCATACGCAAAGACCCTCGCTGGAGAGACCCCGACCTGCCTGAAGTCATCGCCATGCTCGGTCACCCAATCGACCCGGTCAAGTCCAATGCCGCCGCTTACCTGCAGCATCTCTGCTATGAGAACGACAAGATCAAGAAGGACGTCCGGCAGCTCAAGGGCATCCCAGTGCTGGTGAGTTTGCTGGACCACCCGAAAGCTGAAGTCCATCGCAAGGCCTGCGGAGCTCTGAGAAACATCTCCTACGGGAAAGACCACGATAACAAGGTGGCCATCAAGAGCTGCGACGGGATTCCTGCTCTCGTCCGACTGCTGAGGAAAACCAATGACATGGAAGTTCGGGAGCTCATCACAGGTATGTTGTCGTCATCCACTCCATTCAGTGCTGGAGCTAATGTTGTGAACATGAACACAAACATTGTAGAATAAGTTATATAGTTGATGTGTTTTGATGTGCTTTTTTATGGGTTCCCGGACTTTTTGGGGGCTAACCTGGCTATAAGTCCAAAGTAAAAATATACTTCTATGAGGGAAGGAAACTAGCTAGCTACAGTACATTAAAGGGTTCATATTTTATGCTTTTTACAAGATGTAAGATAAGTCTTTGGTGTCTCCAGAATGTGTCTGTAAAGTTTCAGCTCAAAACACCCATCAGATTATTTATTATACAATGCAGAATATGCCCAATATGGGCTCTGAGTAAAGTGTTTCTGTTTTTGTAGCCTGTGCCTTTAAATTCAACAACACGTTACAATAGGCCTCAAAATCACTGGGATTTGGATTCTATTTTAATGTCAGGAAATTAAAAAGAGAATTGTTGTTATTTATATCACTCCAGTATGAATGTGGACACACTATACTTACACACGTTCTGTCCATACAGCTTCCAAAAGTTGATTTTGCATGATCACCGTGACCCACGGTGCATGCCTTGTGCGTAGCAGTACATTTCTACTTCTGCATGCTGTTTGTGTTGCTCTGCAATAACACTTCCGAAACGCTAGATGGCAGTACGTTTTTTTTTTTTTTTTTCCATCTGTGTTGAGTTTCTCTACGGGTGTTTTGTTTTGTCTGAATGCTGCCTTGATGTACAAGTAGTTAAAACTCGCTCATTTAGAGGTGGGAACGTGCAACAAATCTAATCATAAGGTTAACACAAAGCAAAAGTTTTCGTCTGGAGCTCCGGGACTCCACACTTGTAAACACTCGCTCCACCGGGCTCATGGCTCTCAGCAGCACCCACACTCATCACTGCTATCAAGCCGACCAGTCACAGAGCTTGCATTATGCGTTGTTGCTATGTGTAGTTAAATTTTTTGAGAGGTGCGCGTAAGCGCCGGCGTAAACCATGGCGAGGACCATGGGACCATGCGAAGGCTGCCCTGGAGCATACGTGTGCACTTAATGCAGAAGTATAATCAGTCTTAAGACAAGTCTGTCTAGTAAAATAGATTTTTGAGTTGATTGGACTGACCTATTTTTTTGTACCCAAAATATCATTACTTATGCACTTTTATATACTCTAATTATGTTTTTAGTCTTTTATGTACAGTATAACTGTGCTTTTATTCTGTTATGCTTACTTTTCTTACATTTATATGAGCATAAAAACAGTAAAAACATTACAATCATCAAATGATTCATCTAATTCAGAATAACTTTTCTATTTTAATCTGCTTTTAAAATGCTATTCATATCTGCTATAGCAAAAATAAATGTTCTTTATTAATAAAAAAATTAATTATTAGCATTAATGTATTAAATATGCTAGTTATATTATATATATATATATATATATATATATATATATATATATATATATATATATATATATATATATATATATATATATATATATATATAATAAATTAAATACATAATAAAAAGGTATAATGATTTTAACAATGACAGTGCTACAAAATCCATGTAAATAAAAAAAATATTTAAAAAAAAATATATATATATTTTTTACATGGATTTTGTGGTACTGTCAAAATCATTATACCTTTTTAAATATGTATTTAATTTAATTTACTATTCATTCCAGATGTTAAAAAAACTCAAAAGAACAGTGTTTATTTGAAATGATTTGTAGTAGCAGTGTAAAAGCTGTTACTGTCGATATTGATCATTTAACCACTGTAATCTGTCACTTTTTACTGCTTTAACTTGACATTTGATGTGGAGATGTCTGTGATGGTCACAGCGCTGGCTGATATTCAATTCCAGCATTATCAGGCTTTGCCTCATGTGACTGCCTGACCAATATAAGTAATATTCAGGCCAGTGACAAAAATAGCTCTCCATCTTTTTAGCTTGTTCATCCTAAATCTTCTATGATTCATTCATTGTTATCTTTCTCATTTCATCTAGTCCCGCTTGGCAAGAATCCTTCCATAGGCCTCTCGCCAAGTCTTACATGTTTAAATATCAGATGAGACCAGATTGATGTTGACTGAATCCAGGTCACTCTTTCAGCAGGTCAATCTTTAGAGCAGGGTCTTGACCTGCTAAATGTTACCGTAAGAACACGCCGGGGTTTATGGGTGTCCCCCGGGACCTTAATTCTTTGACCTGATCGCCAGGACCTGACATACATTTACTAGAATGTGGAAAATGCCAAAGAGGTCAGGCTGTAGGCCAGACACAAAAACAACAGGACTGAAGTCATGTTTGCATATACACAGAAGTTTTTAATAAATGGAATGGATAGACAGAGGCATTTTCAAAATCTAAAATGATAATAGTTATAACGATAATGCTAATAGACTTTTTTTATGACAAAATAAATCATTTTTTAAGCTGCTCTCCAAAGCTAAATCCATTTGCTATATTGAAATATTGCATATTTTGAAATAACAAACATTTAAAGAAAACTTTTTCTATTATAAAGTGTTTCGTTTAAAGGGCACCAATGATGAAAATCATCTTTTGTAAGCTGTTTGGACAGAACTGCTTGTATGTATAGTGCGTCCACAGTCATATTGGAATGATCAAAACCCAACAAGTGTCTTTTAAAATTTCTTAACATTAAAATAGGACCCAAATCCCAATGATTTTGAGGCCCACCGCAACGAGTGAGGTTTTCCCCGGCCACTAAACTGAATGACAGGCGCCATGTTTCTATAATAACATGTCCACAGAACATTTTTTTTTTCTCAAATAAACTGGGATTAAAATATTTTTTTTTTTTTATGTTTTTTAATCCGTTTTAAACTTATAAAACTTATAATTTTTTTTTTTTAAATCACAAAGAAATATTTTTAAAACTCCCGTTTTAAAAACAGAGCATGTTTGTAATAAAGACAGTAAAATGGTTAAGTAATTGTTAACTGCTATAATCACCACAGCTGCATGGTGTCAGTAAACACTAATGTGTGCGCGTGTGTGTGTACTGCAAACAGCCTTTGTGTGAGACTCATCATTTCAGAAAGGCTTGAATAAAGTTCACCGCAAATACATCAAATAAACGTACTCTGTATTTTTGACTAATGAGCTGTATTTCAGCTTCATCCGAGTCTGTGATGAGAAGCAGACATGCACGTGGGAACGGTGGGCGGAGAAGCGGCTCATATGGATTTAAAGCCACAGGCTAAAAAGAAACAATGTATTCAGACATCAAAATGGGTATTCTGGAGGCTATAATAAATAATCTGATGGGTATTTTGAGCTGAAACTTTAGACATATTTACGAGACACCAAAGACTTATCTTACATCTTGTAAAAGGTGTAAAATAGGTGCCCTTTAAAGAGTAAATTTTGATGGAAAAACTGAACTTAGAAATCAAAAATGTCTTGCGATCGATGTTGAAAACAACTTACTGTTTAATTTTTAATGTGGAGTATTATATGGTTTAATATACATTTATCAGGATTTATTAAAAATGTATCTAGCATTTATATAAAATAGACGTATTTTGTAACATTTTACATCTTTGCTTTTACATGTCATTTCTTCTGTCAGTTAATAATAATAATAATAATAATAATAGACTTTTTAATGACCAGTTAAATATATATATATATATATATATATATATATATATATATATATATATATATATATATATATATATATATATATATATATATATATATATATATATATATATATAATTGCTCAACATGCTCACCAAAACTATTCATTTGCTCAAAAAATGCTGTAAAACATTCATATTTTGAAGTAACATTAAAATTTAAAGAAACATTTTTTAAATATATTTCATTTAAAGGGTAAATTGTGATGGAAAAACTGAACTTATATAAAAAAATGTCTTACAATCAATGTTGAAGACAATTTTACTGTTTAATATTTAATATTGATTATTTTATAGTTTAATAAACATTTTATCGGGATTCATTAAAAAAAATCTAATTTCATAGAGCATTTATTTAAAATAGACGTTTTTTGTAACATTTTACATGTCTTTACTGTTACTCTTGTTACTGTAAACTGTTTCTTTTTCAATTTAAACCATTAAATAAAAAAAACTTGAGATAAAACTATTGAGATAAAACTATTTAATCAAAGTATAGAAAGAAAGAAAGAAAGAAAGAAAGAATCAATCAATCAATCTCAGGGCTGTAGAATCAACTGAAAGAGAAAGTCTTTCCGTCAATGACGTTGACTGATGGTTCTCCAGACCAGACATTCAGCATATTTTTTAATGGACCAAAAAAAAAGTGTCTGGTGTGTGAAACACCTGAGTGAATCCTTGTGCTGCTGGAGTGTGAAAGCGTACTGACGTATACAGTATATCAGCTCTGCAGCCTCCATGATTAACTTTACAACACATGGTTGCTGTCCGCCTCAGTTAAAAATAGCTTTTCTTCTTCAGGATGGAGGGAATATAGTGCGGTCAGTTTTAAAACAAGCCCTGGACAGCCTTGCGGTTCATCTGCAAGGCCTCTATGAAAACATTGCCCTCATAATGGTCTTCCAGCAACCTGGAAAACCCGGGAATGTTTTTGTACAATTAGAAAGGATTGCAGCGCTGTAAAAATAAGTTCACCATATGCTCCTGAACGCCATGGTTGATAGTATCAGTATCAGCAACATTACTTGTAAGGCTGCACAATATTGGAAAAAACTGACATTGCAATGTTTTATTTTTCTGCGATTTTTAATTATTACGACAAGAAAATAACTTCTCAAGAATGCTTAAAACTTTGTTTTAAAAGAAATAATCATTTTACATTGATTGTGATTATTTTGTAGGGGAGTGAAACTGAAACTAACCTAAAACTGTTCGACAACAACCGCTCTTGTCTAAAGACAATTTTAAAAAACTTTTTGATCCACTTCAAATGTTAACTACTATAGTCTTAATTATATAAATAATTAAATACATTAAATCTTTGTTAACATATTTTTTAATTTCAAGAAATCATACATAATCATAGACTTTTAAAAACAATGTTTACTCGTTTAGGATTAAACTTTGCTCACTTTGTTTTGAACCGTTTTCTTGTTAATTTCACAAGAAATAAATTTTCTTTGTTAATTTAACTTGGCATTGCAGATACTGCGATGTGACTTGCAGATTTGCACATTGCGATATCAATACTGAAACGATGTATTGTGCAGCGCTAATCTCTTGTACTCTCAACAAAAGCTGTATTGTGGGGATTTGTCCATACTTTATTATTATTATTATTATTATTATTATTATTATTATTATTATTATTATATAATTTTAACTGCAGAAGTATCTGCCTTGTTCATTACCTTTTCCCCATTTCAGCATTTTTTTTTTTTATTAAACTGTCCATTTTAATTTGGTGACCCTGTTTCAAGTGTTCTTCATGTGCTCGGAATATTTAACAGTTTGTATTAATATTTCTATATCACCCCGGTCAAGGCTTCAAAGCATCATCATTTCCCTTTTAAAATCTCACCAGCTTAAATGTAAAACAGTCTTTTGAAGTAAATTACAATTTAATTACAACCAATCAGCCAAAGCATTAAGCTTTAAACCAGTAACCATGAACACTGTGGTTTTTTTTTTAATCTCCTGCAACTCTTCAACCTGCTCTTGTTCTTCGTCTCTTTTTATTTTCTCTTTGTTTTGTTCTGATCATATGGAAAAACACTTTTAATGCATACTTCCATCTTTTTGTAGGTGGTGAGGATTTTTCAATTAGTTCTTCTGCTAATTTAATACTTTGTTACTCCAGTAGGCAATAACAAGTGGCCGCCTTTGTGAATGAGTCAGTGTGTCATTCTCATTCATTCAAAATATTAAAAATAAAAATAAAACTATCAATACAATTAATGATGATTTAAAATGTATGCTATGTTCATGTCCTCCTGAAAACTTTGTATTTACAAGCTGCAAGTTGTATTTGTGACATTACATGCAATGTATATTTCATATATAAAAAATTCTTAAGTTTTTAAATTCTGCTATGATTAACTTTTTCTGTTTTTATTTAGATTTAGCTTTTTAGATTTATTGAAAATTAAAATTAACATATGCTGGAATATTTGGCGGTTCATTCCGCTGTGGCGACTCCTGATAAACAAGGGACTAAACCAAAGGAAAATGAATGAATGACCATAATACAGGATAAATTGTGTCTGACATGTTTTCTTACGGACATTATGGCCCTAACTTTAAAAAAAAATCAGGGCTTAAGAGTAAAAACATTTCCCACTCATAATTAAGACTTTATGGTGGTGTTCATGTGCATTCAAGTGGTAAATGCAATCTTTCCCACATGAGTTGAATGCACATTACTTAGGAATAAGTCACTAAATCATTCACTGAATTGATTCATTTACAATGTTTGCTTCATTCAGAAATGTTGCTGAAGTGCCGTTACAATGGACATGCTGTTGATTTTGGCCCTTTGTTTGAAGCTTTTTTAGTTTGTTTACATCCTTGACATGTTCCAAGCCAGAGTTGTTGTTTTTAGGATTCACTTTATATTAAGTGACCTTAACTACTTAAACTGAAATTAATAATTTGTTACAATATACTTATTGTGTAAATACATGTTTTTACATTGTGCTTATGAATGATTTAATCCCTGTGTGTAATTACATTTTTTATAATTTGCTGTAATTACATTTATAATTACACTGTTGACCCAATTTCTTACACTTTAACCCAAACTTAAACCTACCCATATCACTAAACCTGCCCCTAACCTTACCCGTATCCCACCTCAATAGCACCAGACGTGTTCTGCAATACATTATGTACATTAATGCAACACATTAAGTACATTGTATTTATATTTTGAAGTAAGTACTTTGTTAAGGCCACTTAATATGAAGTGGGACCTTTTTTCTATTCAGTTGAAAACACAAAGATATTTTGAAGAATGTTTGAAACCTGCATCCACTGACTTCAAGGCAAGGCAACGCAAGTTTATTTATATAACACATTTCATACACAGTGGCAATTTAAAGTGCTTTACATAAACAGGAATAAAAGAGACAAGTGTATAAGAAAATAAAAACAAATAATAAGAGTGATTAAAAACAGATAAAAACAGATTCAAATGTGTTAAAAACCGGTTATAAAAAAATGTAAAAGAAAAGAAAGACACAATAGTGCGATCTGTCGGACATAGCACAGTATTAATTCAGTAAAGGCACAGATAAAAAGATGTGTTTCAAGTCTTGAATCGAAACGTTGGAGCACATCTGATCATTTCTGGAAGCTTATTCCAGCAGCGGTGGGCGTTGCAGCTGAAAACCGATTCACCCTAGAATTTCTAGTTTATTTGATCGTAAAGATCTGTGTGATCTGTTAGGTTTGTATTCAGTGAGCATATCTGTAATGTATTGAGGTTGTAGGCCATTTAGTGATTTATAGAGAAGTAATAATACTTAACTGGGAGCTAGTGTAAAGACCTGAGGATAGGTGTGATGTGCTCTGATTTTCTGGTTCTGGTCAGGGTCCTGGCTGCAGCGTTCTGGGTGAGCTGCAACTGTGTCTGATTGTTTTTTTGGGAAGGCCAGTGAGGAGGCCGTTACAGTAATCCACCCTACTGCTGATAAAAGCATGAACAAGTCTCTCTACGTCCTCACTGGAAACAAAGCATCTAATTCTTGCAATGTTTTTGAGATGACAGTATGATTTACTAACTAGTTTGACATGACTACTGAAACTCATATCTGACTCCAGAATAACACCAAGATTCTTGACCTTATTTTTTGTTGTTTGACCCTTAGAGCCAATGTATGCATTCACCTAGAGAGCTTTATCTCTGTTCCCAAATGCAATGACTTCAGTTTTCTCTTTGTTTGCGTTTTGACTTTTCTATAGTATTTGTTTTTCCTACTATTGATAGTTGCAGGTCTCCAACATTTTTCAAAATATCTTCTCTTGTGTTCAAAAGAACAAAAAGACGGTGGAATTTGCATCTTTCTTTTTATGGACTAATTTTGAGGCAAATGTATTACTTCTTAGAACATGAACAGGTTGTGTAATGCCAAAAAAATGAAAAGAAAAAGAAAATACACAAAACTATTAATGGTAAAACAAAATATGATCCAAATTACATTAAATTACATTAAACAAATTACATTAAAGAGAAACCAATAGTAGATCATAAACTAAAACAAATTTGATTAGCATTTTTTTGGTATTGTGTTGAATCTCACAGATTCTGTATAATGATAATGATACCATATTGTTTGTTATTGTCTGGATTACTCATGCACCTCACCTCAAATCCCCTGAGGGTTTGTGAAAAAGGAAATTGGAGGGCATTAGAAAAAGGCCACCAAACGTCGCTTACAAAATGACATTTGTTCAGAAATTCCAGTGTGTTGTGGCATTTCTGAGATGATTACCTCATTTACCCTTTCTTCCTGTTTCTTTTTCTCTGACTCGCTTGTCCAATCAGCGTATGATGAATGGTAGGGGGCAGGATGGAACTGTAATAGCCTTAAGTGAATGGCCTGTTAGAACAGCATGTCTGCTGCTCCCAGGAAATTGAATTAGCTGGGAGGCTCCAATGACAAGCCGGAAGGAGTAAACTCAATCAGGCTGCACCTCTCGCAAGGTTTAGCTTCTCTCATGTGGCTTTCATTGGCTCTTTCTGTATTAGATTTGTGGGATATCCAGGAACCTGCAGAAGATGCTTGAGGAATCAACTGGATACAACACCAGAGTCCTTCTAAAATAGCATTTCATGGTTTTTACCATGGTGTGGTGTGTATGTACAATACATGTACGGTTGTCAATTTATATGCCCTATTTTAGTTAGATTTAGGAGATTTAGATTTTGTGTTAAAAAAAGGTATGTATTTCATCTGCATTTTATTTATACTTTTTAATAATGCGTATACATATCAATAGTCTTGTTTTTAAACTTTATAAAAACTAATTATCCCCTTTCACACATACAGACATTTCAGGAAAATTACCGGTAATTTTCCAGAAAGGGATCATGTGTGAACTCGTTCTGCAAGCTGCAATATTACCGGTAATTTGCCAGAGTGCTGCTCTGTGTGAACGCAGAAGGAAAATTGCCATAAAGAGCGTCTTGAATATTTTTTTCAGACACAAATTTTTGCTGCTAGTTGTTAGTCAGATTCTATGATCCTTCTTAATGGCAACTGGGGAAAAATTATCGATGTTTGTTCACCTTCAAGCTCTGCTTCAGTTGCTTGACGCTTGTGCACGTAAAGCAGCCGGTAAGCGCCAGCACACAGGCATATTATGTACATCTCGACATGCAAAGTGGTTCACAACACTTATCCATCCACATAATTTGTAATGTAGTCAAATGTGTAAACTTTTAGCTGCAGTTCGCGCTTCTGCCTTTGGATGTCTCTGGGACGAAGCAGCTGCAGGAATACTAAAGCTTTAAACAAAAGTGAAACCAAGTCCGACCCCTTCTATATTTACAAATACAAATGCAGATGATTAGAGCTCATTTCTGGTTAATGATGTCAGTGCCGGTATTTTGGAGTGGATGTGTGAATGGTCTTTTCCGGAAAAATTCCAGAACGTCCTTGCCTGTGTGAACAGCGCTTTTTTTTAATTTACCCGTTAAGTTCTGGAAAATTTCCGGATATTTACCGATATCGCTGTGTGAAAGGCGGTAATCTCAAAGTTAATTGTTAAACTGTCTGCTTGTTAAGTTGTGACTTATCAATACAGTTTCTGGGGTTTAGTTTACACTCTGTTACATCTATGAATACCGCCTGCTGTTTATGAGCAGTATTTATATAATGCACATATTTAGTTTATATTTCCACTCAACTCCACTTTTACTGTGCACTTCACACAATTTTTTTTTGTATATTACAAACTGATATTTGCAATGCTATGAAGATAAAGGTTAGGATTAGGATTTTACTGTACAGTAATGTGACATCACATCTTAAGTGTATATTAGAACTTTTTGTTATTTGTTTTTGGGATCTTATACATCATTTGGACATTATGTCAAAGTTCACAAGTTTGAGTCAAGTACCTACAGGATCTAATTCACATGTTGAAAAACATTGTGAAATATTCTTAAAAAATAACAATAATTTAATTTAAAATTCCTTTTTTCTCTGTTTAATTTTTAATTAGCCATCACTTCAGTCTGCAGTGTTACGTGATCATTGTAAATATTGTGAGCATTAAAACCTTTAAATAAAATAAATATACATTTCTTTACATTTTTAAAACCCTCAAGTATTTAATTGGTTGTGTGTGTGAGGATGTATGCAAGTAAGTCTGTGCAACATAAATGCATTTCTAACAACAATTTACAGTATAAATATTTCAAAAGAACTTTATATTGCACATCTTTGGTCCAAAAATCAGATTAAGAAACAAAGTATCATCTTAATTCTGAACATTGTATCAGGAAAAGCAAACAATAGGTGGTGTTTATAACAGATTGCTGTAGATGACACCGTGATCATTCCCTTAAATTTGCAATTAGCTATAGCTCAAAATAAACAAAAAATAACATCTCACATCTCATGTAATCACATAATCAGTGTTTCAGTCACACAAAGATGTCAGTAAAACAGTTAATTAACAATATGAAACTTAAACTCACCAGGGAAACAATCTTCAAATATTAGGTTATTTACTCATTATGCTTTACTTAACCATAACGTCTTAAATGTAATGTATATCGTTATATAAATCTGTCAAATAAGTCATGAAAATTACCATTATTATATGCTAACAATGAACTGGATTAGATGTGTAACTGTAAAAATAGATCTACTGTAGAAATTAATGTTAAAATCCCTGCAAATTGCAAATTACTTATTTGTAAATGTTGATTTAAAGGGATAGTTCACCTATAAATTAGAATGTGATTATAATTTACTCAAATCTTTTTCAATTTCTTTCTTCTGTTGGACTCAAAAGATGATATTTTGAAGAAAGCTGGAAACCTGTAACCATTGACTTCCCTAGTATTTATTTTTCTGGAAGTCAATGGTTACAGGTTTTTAGCTTTCTTCAAAATATCATCTTTTGTCTTTAGCAGGAGAAAGAAACCACTTGAGTATGAGTAAATTGTGAGTACATTTTTATTTTTGGGTGTACTATTCCTTTAAGTGTTGGTAAATCTTTAAATAATTAGTTTGTTGTTGTCAATAACCTTTAATAGTACAGTAATACACAGGTAATGCTTTTCTTATATTGTTTACTGCTTTAACTGAGCTAAATATTTTATTCATAATGTAATGTATTACAAGCCGAAGCCACATTTTGCTCAATAAAAGACTGTTTAATAAAAAAAGAAGCCATTTTTGAAGGAATCTCCTGGCCGACCTAAAAAAAAAAACATTATTCAAAACCATAATACATACCGAACAATTTTAGCGTACCATTACACCCGTATACAATGTAATTACGGATTATAAAGCCCTATGTCCGCTCCAGTCTGCCTGCTATTACAACCAATGGAGTGAAGTTAATCAGCATGTGCTATTTATAGACCTCTACATCTCCAAGCCTATCTGACACAATAACACACGCACGAGTGCATGAGCTCACCGGTAATGATCCATGATCCTTAATGTTCCACTTTACAAATAGACATTCACACGTGTGCACCAAGGCCAAGTGTAGAGCGTCTGTTATCTGGCCTTCAACCACAGTCTAATGGCCATTCAGAGCCATGAGGTGATGGCGGTACAGACTGCTTACAAATCAGATTATTATCCCACGGTAAATACATTTATTTGGGGAGCTACCCAGAGCTAAATATGCTCATAGACCTTTCGTCGTCTGTTGTAGTTGTTTTTGAACTAGAAGTAATTGCGTAGTGAGCATAATGTGGAGTGATAATGTGTATGACAGAGGAAAAAACGAGTATCAGTAAGTCCAATTGTTTGAATTTGTAGTCAAACACGTTCTATTTCTGGTTTTAGCAAGAATGCCCTGCGGTCTGGAGACTTCATTTTTACTAACCCAAGAGAAGGCAGTTTATTTATCCACTCTACATTTCCCAGCGTTGCAGTAGCTGAATGGGGTTTGCCAAGTTAATAAAACAAAGGCCAGTCTTAAGAGTGTAGGCGTATATAGGGTATACGTCTGCTGGCTTATAGAACAAGCTCCCCTGTTTTATTGTGTAGAAAATAACAGCCTGGCCCTTTCACATTCTGTTTACTCTCAACCATTTCTTTCACTATTTTCCCTCTCAATTCTTCTTAGCTGTGGTCTGTAATGGAGGCCCCTGTCTGAAAACTCAGAATCAATGCTTTTGTAATGCGTGCCGTATGTCAACAGATCTAACAGCACTGCTAACGGCGTTGTTAAGAGAAGTAACAGATCCTATTTTCTCCTTTCTTCTCATTCCACTTGTTAGGAACACTTTGGAACTTGTCTTCGTATGAGCCACTGAAGATGGTGATAATTAACCACGGCCTTCAGACGATGACCAACGAGGTCATCATCCCTCATTCGGGATGGGAACACGAGCCCAATGAGGACTCAAAGCCACGAGATGCCGAGTGGACCACTGTCTTCAAGAACACATCGGGATGTCTGAGGTACATTGATCTGATTGCTTGCGTCTTATCTTGTTATTCTCAGTAAATGCTTCTTTTGGTGTTCGAGAAACCAGTCTAAGATGATTTGCACTTTATGACATGGCGCATTATCCTAAGTAGCCATCAGAAGATAGGTACATTGTGGTCATAAAAAATTAAAATGGTCAGCTACAATACTTAGGTAGGCTGTGGCGTAAACCCAAAGTGTGCCAAGAAAATATCCACCACATCATTACACCACCACCACCAGCCTGAACCGTTGATACAAGGCAGGACGGATCCACGTTTTTATGTTGTAGATGGCAAATTCTGACCCTACCATCTGAATGTTGCAGCAGAAATCGAGACTCATCAGACCAGGCAACGTTTTTCCCATCTTTTAATGGGAATTCTAATCTTGATGAGCCTGTGCAAATTGTAGCCTCAGTTTCTTGTTCTTAGCAGACAGGAGTGGCACCCAGTGTCGTCTTCTGCTGCTGTAGCCCGTCCGCTTCAAGGTCGGATGTGTTGTGCATTCTGAGATGCTCTTCTGCATATTTGTGCCCACATAATTGCCACTTACTGAATTTTTTTTTTTCAGACCATTCTCTGTAAATCCCAGTAGATCAGCAGTTTCTGAAATACTCAGACCAGCCCTTTTGGCACCAACAACCATGCCACATTCAAAGTCCCTTAAATCACCCTTCTTCCCCTTTCTGATACTTGGTTTGAACTTCAGAAGATCGTCTTGACCATGTCTACATACCTAAATGCATTGAGTGGCTGCCAGGTGATTGGCTGATTAGAAATTTGCGTTAATGAGCAGTTGGACAGGTGTACCCAATAAAATGGCCGGTGAGTGTACTACTGTATACTATATAACACCAGCCTTTCCTATATGAGGCGCCGTGTAGGATTTAAATCAAACTTTGCTTATCAACACACACATAAACACGTGCATATACACCTATAAATTACTCGCATATACACCTATACTTTTAGATGTTCAAAACAACATATATGAAACTTGTGTATATACATATAAACTTGACACACGCATACACTCACACACACACGCACATACAAACTCCATTTTTGCAAACACTACGACACACGCGCACATACATATATACTCCATCCATGCAAACACACCCACATTAACACACGCACATACATATATACTCCATCCATGCAAACACACCCACATTAACACACGCACATACATATATACTCCATCCATGCAAACACACCCACATTAACACACGCACATACATATATACTCCATCCATGCAAACACACCCACATTAACACACGCACATACATATATACTCCATCCATGCAAACACACCCACATTAACACACGCACATACATATATACTCCATCCATGCAAACACACCCACATTAACACACGCACATCCATATATATTCCATCCATGCATACACACCCACACTAACATACGCACATACATATAAACTCCATCTATGCAAACACACCCATATATATATAGTGACTTGTGTATATACATATATGCAAGTGATTTCATATGTGAGTGCGCATGAATTTTTCACTTTAAACGGAAGGTATTTCAGTATAACAGGAAGTTATCTCAGTTCATAAAAAAGAAGTCGTTTCAGTGTAAAAGTCACAGCCAAAACGAAATATATAATTATTTATAATTATAAGCCTGTATCGGGTCATTTCAATTAGCCGTGTTGTAGTGAAATCTATCCTATCTTCAAGCTTATGAAATATAAATAATGTGATTAATTGAGGTATTAGGTCTTTTGATTATTGAAAACATGACATGACTGCTCCAGCAAAATGTTTATTAAAAATCCTAAAATAAATGAAAGCAGTAGGTTTAATCAATACACGGTCACACATGAAGTATATAATATTATTTATTTTTAGAATAAATACATTGTTGTCTAATAAGATTTTCTGTATGGTGTCGCAATCCTTAATGGGTTATTTTGGGTCCACACTTCAGTCCAGAAGGTGGCAGGAATGCACATTGTTGGTTTGCCAGCTGCCATTAATCAGAAAATAAGACGAAGTAAGCTATTTTGCCACGTTTCTCCATTTGAATGACCATGATGAACAGTGATAGCGTTACCTTACAGTCGCAATTAACATTTTGCGAAATGTACTTGCTTCGCCGACTATAATAAGATCCATATCTAATTCAGTGGAGTCAAATGTGTCCCCTTCAGCTGAACTGCAAACAGAATCTGAATTGCGCAATTTGTTTCGCCATCAAGGCCCGCAGTTCAAGACTGCGGTCACGCCATCTGCGGTTCGGAGAGAGACGGTCACGCTATCTGTGCTTTAAATTGTAGTGCGCGTCTACTCTGTGTTTTGCGGTAGACTAAAGACGCGTGTGTTTAATGCGCTGCAGTTTTATAATCTTGTTTCACTTTTTTTCGCCTGACTATATCATCCTCATTGCAATTAGCACAAGTAAATAAAGCACCGAAAAACGTCACGGCTATCAAGATCACTCTGAAATTCATGTTGATTTGCATGAGAAAAAAAATTACCTAATGCCTTCCGATTGAACGGACATGCCTTCCGTACACACTGAAAAGTTAACGCACATCCACATATAAATCACCTGCAAATATGCACAACTTTGTATACGTTGGTGTATCTTGTTTTGGATGTTTGCTCGACTGTTTAACGGGTGTTTATGCATGCTGGGAGTTGTATGTGTGTGTGTGGGTGTGTTTGCATGGATGGAGTATATATGGATGTGCGTGTGTTAATGTGGGTGTGTTTGCATGGATGGAGTATATATGTATGTGCGCGTGTGTCGTAGTGTTTGCATAAATGGAGTTTATATGTATGTGCGTGTGTGTGTGAGTGTATGCGTGTGTCAAGTTTATATGTATATACACAAGTTTCATATATGTTGTTTTGAACATCTAAAAGTATAGGTGTATATGTGAGTAATTTATAGGTGTATATGCACGTGTTTATGTGTGTGTTGATAAGCAAAGTTTGATTTAAATCCTACACGGCGCCTCATATTCCTAACTGAAATGGGGACTTTGGCGTTTTCCGAATGATCCATTTTCACAGGTCAAAGATGCCAGAGTAGTGTGGACATCAGGTGTAACCATAACAAAACCTATACAATTTTTTAAAAATGGGTGTTAATGGCACACCGTGCTATTATGTCATTTTCTAATATTTTGAATTAGCTTTTATTTTATTCTTTTTCAGTTTTTTCATAAATGTAATTTTGTGATCAGTTTATTCTTGTCACTTATCATTAAAGTCATTTTATTGAATACTATAATTACTACATACTAGATTAATATAAAAGATGCAACTCTTTAAGAATATATACAGTTGAAGACAGAATTATTAGCACTCCTTTTGAATTTTTTTCTTTCTTTTTTAAAAAAATTCCTAATGATGTTTAACAGAGCAAGGAAGTTTTCACAGTATATCTGATAATATTTTTTCTTCTAAAGAAAGTCTTATTTGTTTTATTTCAGCTAGAATAAAAGGTCAATAAAAGGTTTTTTTAAGGTCAAAATTATTAGCCTCTTTAAGCTAATTATTTTTTCAATTGTCTACAGAACAAACCATCGTTATACAATAACTTGCCTAATTACCCTAACCTGCCTAGTTAACCTAATTAACCTAGTTAAGCCTTTAAATGTCACTTTAAGCTGTATAGAAGTGTCTTGAAAAATAACTAGTAAAATATTATTTACTGTCATCATGGCAAAGATAAAATAAATCGGTTATTAGAGATGAGTTATTAAAACTATTATGTTTAGAAATGTGTTTAAAAATCTTCTCTCTGTTAAACGGAAATTGGGGGGAAAGAAACAAAAAAAAACAGGGGGGCTAATAATTCAGACTTCAACTGTATATACAGTATAGTGGGAATATATATAGGACTAGACAATTTTGTAGATTGAACTTGATCTTCTTCTAAGAAAATCTGTAAAAAAATATCTAAAACCATCTTCTAACGTTCACAAAAATCAATAGTCTCTGTGTTCTATATTTAACCATTTTGTGTCATTATGTGACAAGGCTCTCAGCAGACACTGATCCTCTCCTCTGGGTGTCATTCGAGCAGCTCAGCTTTTGATTAAGATATCCAGTCACTAAAGGGCTTTATGTCTCCATGGATACCATGCATCCTGCCACAATAAATGGAGTCCTTTTTTTTCATGCACCCACTCTAGTCTCTAAAAAGCAAGAGAAAATTGCTGTGTAAGAGTGGTCCAGGCTCATTCTGCTCTTTGCCAAAGACGAAGTGTCTTTTTTAATTCAGTGTGGTCATTGCATGTTTTAGTAATTACAAATGAGATCAGTACAGTGCCCACTAACATTGGCAGCACTGGTAAATATGAGAAATAAAGGCTGTTGGGATTATTGTTAAACCTTTTGATATTTTGTTCAAAAATATCAGCAAAAAAACTTTAAGTGCCACAATTATTGGTATCTCTAGGAAATCATATGAGTAAAACACATCTACCTTTGTTTTAATCTCTTTTTTATTGATTTAAATTACAATGTCACATCAAAAATGTTTATTCATAATTCGAATTTTGGCCATTTCAGTGCGGTCATGTCATTGGCCCAAAAACATTTCCTACTTGTTATCAAACTATTTCATAAGTACAGTATGACAAGAGGCAATTCAAACATAACTTAATGTTAAAACAGCTATCATAACATTATTTATCAAAAAGTGGCTCTTTTTTGGATTCTCGGAAGCTATAGAAATAGAAAATGTAAAAAAGGAAGTACGTTGGGATCATTGTTTTTGTTCACATCCCTTAAAATCATCTATATTTTTATTCATATTGCATTCTATCTGGCTTTACAATATCATGCAGCAGATGCATTTGAACTTGCAAAGTGAGCCATTCTTCATAATGCCACAACAACAAGTGTAATATTATGATAAACATTAAATATCATGTGGTCTTTCAGAAGGAGGATTTGGATGCTTTAGAATTTTTTAGATTTGGAAACTTAACACAATGGGGAAAACCAAAGGGCGTTGCTGAGATTTGCAGCAGATGGATGTTGAGCTTCACAAAATGGAAAGTGGCTACAAGAGTATGCCAATAGTCTGCGCCACTTCAGGGCGCCCTAAGTTCGAATGCAGTTATAAACTGCTTACTAACGTATATTAATGTAGAGTTAATGCTTAACAGATAATGAATCACCAATTAGCTAATGCTTTATAATAACTACATACTATAAATCATTTATTAATTGTTACCGATGTTTCTTGGTAGGGCACTTAAAGGGTTAAAGAAAATGTCATGAATCAGACTGAAAGAGCACATGTTTCTATTTTCCTTTTCACCTTTTCCAAAACACTCTCAGGAGGATGGTTCAAGTAACAAGAAAATCTCCAAGAATCACAGCTGAAGAATTGTTAGTTGGGTCTTTGGATCAGAAAGTCTTCAAAAATACAATCCAATGTCACCTACATCACCACAAACTGAAAAAGTCTCTACTTTCATTCAAGATCAAACTCAAAGTTGATATCAAAAGGTTAAACAAGCCTTCTTTGTTCATTTTAACAAGTGTGCCAGTGTTCGCGTATATAATAATGAATATGTTTTTATCTAAACTATGATACTTGACCTTCCCTGACCCATCAAAGCAGCCCATTGATTGCAAAAATTGAGACATCGGATCATGTTATCTTCCTCCATTAAAGTGGTCTAGGGCTTAAGCAATATGCTGTAGTGTTATTGTTGTGGATCCTGCAGTAATCCTTCTATTCCTGGATTCTCATATTGTGGTTGCACTCTTGACATTGTGGCATTAAGTCGGTTTAATATTGGCTTGTTTGGCTGTGATTGTCCTTGTTTGACCTGCCTGTGCTGGATAAGCCTCGACACACAGGTCTGATTGTCTAAATCAGCTTGTGCTAGTGGCAGAATCAGGTCAGTGTAGTTCAGTTTCATGACCATAAGTACTGTATACTCTCTTTAAATCCCCGTCTGTGTAATTGCAAGAGTAGGCTGTACGGTCACACTTTATTATGATGGTTCGTTTGTTACATTGCATCTACATGTCAACTAATTCTCATTAGATTATAAGTAGACTGTTAAATTGGGGTTAGGATTGTGGTTAGGGTTAGAGTTAGTGTAAATTGACATGTACTTGCAAAGTTTCTTATAGTTGGTTAAATGTCTGTTGAAGGAGCAGTATCAACAGATATTAGACAGTCTACTAATACTCAAATGGACCATCAAAATAAAGTGTTACCGACAGTACTTACAGTACAGTGTTGGTTATAGTAAATATAAGTAAAATACTTTATAATATCATTGCATAAATTAAATTTAGTTATCATCATAGGAGATTCACTTTGTTTGGGAAATATTTGTAAAATAATTCATATTTCACAGGACCGCTAATAATTTTGTCTGCAAATCTAGCTGTGTGTGATATTGACATAATTATTTATGCTATTCAATATGTATTATTTAAAAATAATTAGCTGTTTGTGTTTTGTGGTTTTATTACAATTTCTTATTCACCTTTGTCTGAAACTTTTTTTAAATGAAATTAATTGTATTTTCCAATATTTGTGCTCATAACGTGAAGAATAGCTGATTTATGCCTCATTCTATCAGGCTTTACCTCACAGCAAATGTATTTTGACTCTCAAAAACATGTTTTTACGTAGTTATTTTTAGTAAAGTGTGTGACTTTCTCCATGCTTTCGACTTTTAAATTGTTAAAACAACAAGTATGTTTACATGGACACCAATATTCCGATTTTAATACGATTAAGAGTCTGATTAAGAGTCTACCAGGCAAACAGCAATTTTTTATTAATTTAATCTGATTAAAGTCATAATCGAACTAAACAGAAATCAAATTAAGACATGTGGAGTATGCCGAATTTACTTGCATTATTGAAGTGCAGTACAGACATGAAAACACAGCAGTCAAACTATTACCGTCTGTAGGATTTTGCGACAGGATTGTCTATACACACACGGCTGTTTGGGACTATTCTCTGTACCTATCAAGTCAGTAAAGGACCACAGACACATACACAAATGCAAAGTTTTTTTCCTTCATTTAGCGTGTGGTATCAAATTCCATCAAAACAACACTCTTTTCAAGCAGTTCATACTCTCATCCAATATTTTGTTTGTCACGGGGGACATACATGAAATGTGTCTGAATGAGAGTGAAAGTGCAAGACTGCAGTAAATATCAACAAATTAACGAAAAAACGAAACACCCGAAATTTAATGAAACTCCGAAGGAAATGTGGATATCGTGGTGACGCAATGACGTTAATCGAATTATGTGCTATAACATGTAAAACAGGATCATGCAAGGAACATTTAAAAAGCAACTCATGTAAACACCTTAATCATATTATTGTCCTATTTAGATTAAGGCAAATAATTCAATTACTGATGTCCATGTAAACTTAGCCAATGAGAATATTATCATAGACAGCAAATATGTGGTCAGGATTTGGATGCTTCTGAAATGTGTGCACACAATTTCACCACCAAACAAATGTCGCATTCATCCCTTTTTCTTGAATTCTTCCCTGTGTTGTGGTCTTTGTGCTGTGTTGTGTGTGAAGCTCCCTCTGTTTCCTCTTTCGCAGCCAGGCCTTTAATCTCCTGCTGCTAGTTGTGCTGCAACCTGCTGGGCCCTGTCCAACTTCTGCTTGCTTATTCTATAAGTGACTTTTTCTCCCTGTGTTTATACACTTTTATCAACGTCTCTCTTTCTCTATTCCTTGTTTATTTTAGCTATGCTTTTTATTGTAACCCATGCATCAGCAAAAAAAAAAAAAAAGAAGTTACTGACCAAATTTATGTTGACTTCAACTAATATTACCCTTTAAAAAGAATGCATATAGTTGAAGTCTAAATTATTAGCTCTCCTGTGAAATGTCAAAAGTATGTTGATGTTTTGTTCAGCCAAAAGTGCAAAGTTTTCAGGCCTAGGTTAATTTGGCTAACTAGGTTAATTAGGCAAATCATTGAATAACAGTGCTTTGTTCTGTAGCCAAAATATATTGAACAATATGTAATAATACTGACCTTAAAAATTATTTTAAACGAAGTTATTTTATTTTTAATAAATATTTATTTTTACAATATCTAATAGAATGGACCTTAAAACAAATCCAAAATATAGATTTTTTTTTTATATTTCTATTTAATTAAAGGTAATAAGACTGTCACAAAAGATGTATATACTCACCAGCCACTTTATTAGGTACACCTTATTAGTATTGGGTTGGAACCCTTTTGCCTTTGGAACCGCCTTAATCCTTCATGGCATAGATTCAACAAAGTACTGGTAATATACCTCAGAGATTTTGGTCCATATTGACATGATAGCATTACGCAGTTACTGCAGATTTGTCAGCTGCACATCCATGACGCTCAATCTCCCATTCCACCACATCCCAAAGGTGCTCTATTGGATTGAGATCTGATGACTGTGGAGGCCATTTGAGTACAGTAAACTATTTGTCATGTTCAAGAAACCCATATATATATATATATATATATATATATATATATATATATATATATATATATATATATATATATATATATATATATATATATATATATATATATATATATATATATATATATATATATATATATATGGGATATATCTGATATATTCAATAATATTCTGAAATTAATTAAAAATGGGTGGAAATCAAATTGATTTCAATATTGTATTTTAAACTAAATTGATGATTTATGTTGTATTTAATTCTGAAATTTTACATGGATCAAATACCTTTCATTTCTTTCCTCCGTCTTTAGAGAAGCATCCAAAAATGTGTCCTGCATGTGAATTACTTGCTTTCTTTTACTCTCAATGTGCTTTTTTCTCTTTAGCTCATTCTTGTTTTGTCGGTGCTGTGTTGTCTCTTACTCCGTGACGGGTCAATCAGTGTTATCAGGTTAATAGTGCCTCAGCGGGTTTACAGGATGTTTCAGTGAGGGCTGCTAGCACCGCCATCCTGGCATCATGTGTTTGCAGCTCTCAGCAGGTCACCAACACACATCATCAAAGACCTGCGGTTGGGCACAAACGCCACTCCATCCTCATCCTTTCTTTATAGCCTCCGCTCAGCCTGTATCCATGGAAACTGTATCCAGTGACATCTGTTGCCTAGTAAGCTGCTTGGAGGCAGAGTTTGGTTCCTGTCTCTCGGTTGGCACCTGGAGACCCTTGATTTATTTCTTTGTCCATTGTGAAAAATGTGCACATTTCCTGATTAAGTGCATCCATTTCCTGTTTAAACTTGAGAGGTTTGAAGGTCCTGAGCCCAGGGACAAAGTGTTTATCAGTGAGATACTCACTTAATTTTAAGATTCTGACTATATTTCTTGGAAATAATATGAAATCTAACAATATATTGGGGTTAACATGTTGACTATTATCTGCAGCATGTTTTAGCAAAACAACACTGTAAAATAAATTTATGTTGGGACAACATGAAGAAATAAAGTTAGCCTATTTGTTTTTACAAATTTAAGTGGATTGACCATAAAACAATTAAGTTGTCCTCCAAAAAAAATCAGTAATTGTGTTGTTTCTGCTCAATGTAAATAAGTAGTTTGAACAAACAGCAAATGTTGTTTTAAGAGAGAAGAACGCAATTCACATACAGAAGATTTAAGCATTCCAAGCTCACTCATATCTGCTAGTATCGATCAAAGATTACATGCACTCAGGGCCAGTGCGTCTATAGAGGCGACCTAGGCGACCGCCTAGGGCGGCATCATAGTGAAAGCGGCAAACCAAACCCAACCCCCCTCCCCCCAATGGCGGCAGAGTAGTGAGGGTAGCAAACGGGCCCCCCCGATCCTCACTTTAATCCGCGACACCCGGTTTTGAAGCCAGGAAAGGTCTTGTTTGTTTTTTTGTTTTGTTTTTTGTTTCATTGCAAACTGAGAAGGGATTTCATTGAAAGTTTGCACAAATCGATGCTTTTATATCAAGCATGTTTAAAACATGCAAAGTACACACATCTAGGGCTCTGTTTTTAACGATCTAGGCACAAAGTCTAAAGCGCATTGCGCAAAAGCATTAAGGGGATTGCCGTATTTACTTTTTCTGTTTTAAGAACGGAAAAATACAGTCCTGGTGCATAATCTAACAGGGTTGTGCTTATTCCCTTAATGAGTTATGGGTGTGTTTTGTGCATTAGGTGCTTTAAACCAATCGTAGTCTCATCTCCCATTCCCTTTAAGAGTCAGTCGCGTCACGCCATATGCATTTGCTATTTACATGGCGATTTTGTAAGTGGAAAAACTGAACACTTCTCTGGCGAGAAAACAGTTAAACAGACCGTCTGCAGCGGGGATAAAGAACGAGCCTCCTCTATTCAGCCTCTTTACTTTCTCCTTACTTTTACTCTTTACTTCACTCCTTTACTTTTGTGGATAAGGAAACGTGTTGTACGCACTCCACTGAAGACATCCATTAGCCTACATATTTAATTTCGTATTGTTAAACGTAAAGATTTATTTCAAAACTGTTTCTAAATTCAGTTCTGATTTCAAGCAAACCAATAAATGAACAATAATAATGTGTGGTCAAAAAACTGAGTTATATCCAAACACACCTCCTATTCTTATACCCCATATAGTGATGCATAAGTCTCCAAAACCCAACAGGTGGACAAATTTAAATTTGTTTTTATTAAAACAAATACAAATACGCATATAATAAATAATAATGTTAATAATAACAACATTATACAATTACACATTGTCATGAATAAACTGAAAAAGCCCCCCGAGATGAGGCATGGAGGTAGTGGTTTTTATCTTTATGTACAAAATAATAGATTTGTAACATTTTAATCCTTTTTTTTTCATATGTAAATATAAATGTCTATTGCTGTACATCCTGTGTGTATTTAGCAATGTCAATGCGTTTGAACCCACATAGGCAAATAACTAATGCACTCTGCGCTGGACTTTAGACCTGCTTTTAGATGGTCAATGGCGGGTTTTCAGTTCAGAATTTCAGTTCTTCAAAACAGCAGCGCGCCAACAATGCTCCTTAACACACTTCTTTTATATACCAGCCTGCCTATGAGTCCACAAAGCGGCACAAATGGATTTGCTTATTAAAATAACGTGGCTAACCGTGAAAATTACAGTTATGCTGGTCTAAAAATAGCAACAAATCGCGCCAAACATGTCTTGCTCCTTATTGCACCAGGTGTATCATAGGACCCTTAGATTCATGCCAATTGAGTGTGTATTTGTGCAGCTTCTGTTTTGCTTTAATTAATTTCACTCTGATATTTTATCAAAAAAGTGTTTATAGTGAAAGCCAATCATTTCTGTTTCTATTGTTCTTGTATTGTGCCTTTTTCTTGTCTAAATATTTATCTTATTTAAGTTTTTTGCCAAGGGCAACATGGTGGCTCAGTGGTTAGCACTGTCGCTTAGCAGCAAGAAGGTCGCTGGTTCGAGTCTCGACTGGGACAGTTGGCATTTCTGTGTGGAGTTTGTATGTTCTCCCTGTGTTGTTGTGGGTTTCCTCCGGGTGCTCCGGTTTCCCCCACAGTCCAAAAACATGCGCTAACTGAATAAACTAAATTGTGTGTTTGTGTTTGTGTGCGTGTGCGTGTACATGCGTGCGTGCGTGCACGTATGTGCTTATGCGGTGCCACAATACCATGTGTTAGATTTTCAAACTGTGATTTAGGTCCAAGCAATTGTAGGCAATTGTCCATACTGTGCTAACTGTCTTTCAGCCATTAGGGAGGAATAAACAGGTAGCTATAAAATCACAATCTATCTCTCTTATATCTGGATCACAGCCACAACAGATGTACAGCTGGAAAACGTTACTCTCCATATGGGTGTTATACTGCAAATGGGTTTAAATTTCTCATGCTAGAAAGAGACCCGTTTGTTTGGCAGGGTGCTGGTTTCATTTATGTTTTCTCCAGTTGTCTTTTCATAGTGATGACTTTTTTTTTTTTATGGGTCGGAGTTTAACTTGGCAATCTAGTAATAAAAACTACAGCTTGAACAGCTGGTAGGAAAGCAATTTCAGGATAAAGAATGAAGAACCCAGATGGTTTCTGGTTCCTGCTCAGGTTGTTGACACATCTGACATTCTGTTCATTTTTTAATGTGAACTAGACTTCACTGATATCATCAATAATTGGGTAATAGAAAGTTTGAATGTGGGTTACAGTTTGATCGAATGTCTGTATATTGTTTATCATATGTGTCCATTAAGATCTTCAAAAATATTCAGTGTGTATTCAGTACAAAATATATATGAGGAGTTAAGATGGAAAAACCGCCAAGTGCCATCTAAAATTATATTTTTTTTCCTCAGGCTGTTGTGTGTAGTTTGAGTCATTTTACTCTTAGTGCAAAGATTAGGTTATTTCCATTGCCTTTAAAGGGAAATAACTGCACTTAAACATAGGAAGTTGAAAAAAATGCATATTTTAGAGGAGTATTTCAGATGGCACTTAGAGGTTTTTGCATGTAATCACTTCTTTACGCTGCAAAAAAAATGCTTTACTTACTTAAATTTTTTTTATCTTGTTTCTAGTCCAAATATATTATCATGGTTTATCATTATAGAAAATGCATCTTTATTTAAGAATTTGTAGATATTTGGAATAGAAACAAAACAAAACCTCTAGGTAAGAAAAGCATTTTTTGCAGTGTATGTTGAGTAAAGGACATCACTGTGGCACAGTGGGTAGCACGATCATCTCACAGCAAGAAGGTCACTGGTTCAAGCCTCAGCTGGGTCAGTTGGCATTTCTGTGTGGAGTTTGCATGTTCTTCTCATGTTCGCCTCGTGGCCGTAGCGTTTATGTGTGTGAATGTGAGTGTATGGGTGTTTCCCAGTACTGGGTTGCATCTGGAATCCATTGTGTAAAACAAATGGATAAGTTGGCAGTTCTTTCCACTGTGGCGAATACAAGGACTAAGCCGAAAAGAAAATAAATGAATGAATGATTTGAGTAAAATGTTAATATTTTATTTGTTTTAAAAAGGTCTGATCAAAATTCTTTCAGATTTAAATGAATAATAATATATTTTGAAGGATACTTTTTCTTTTCTTTTTTCAGAAAATGACATTTGGACAAAAACAAAATACGTTTTGTTGTAATTAAGAATCAGGGTTATTTGACCAAATATTGCTTTTCTTTAATCAATTTAAAATTAAAATATTCATTATTGTATTGTCAAAAAATGTATAAAAATGTCTGAAAACATAGCATTTTGCTTTATTTTATACAAAAACAGATTACTGTAAATGACGACAGTTTTATTTAAATATAGTGTAAATGTCATAAGTGGTTTTACAGTATAAAACCAAAATTGCGTTTATAAATCATAAATCCAAAACCTTTTTTTTTTTTTTTTTTTTTTTTTTTTTTGCATAAATACTGTCAAACCCAAGGTTATTTATGCCCCTGGGACATGAATAATTTCAGGCTTGACTGTATATAATAATATATCGTACACTATCATACACTGAAAAAATTATTTCTGCAAAACTGTTGTAAACTATTTATATTGGCTGAATTGAATCAAACTAAATTTAGTAATGTTCAACTTAAGCACAATCGCCTCACTACAAGAAGGTTGCTTATTTGAGCCCTGGCTGGGTCAGTTAGCGATTCTGTGTGGAGTTTGCATGTTCTCCCTGTGTTCGCATTGGTTTCCTCCGGGTGCTCCGGTTTCCCCCACAGTCCAGACATGTGCTATAGGTGAATTGAATAAACTAAAATGCCCATAGTGTATGTGTGTGAATGCAAGAGTGTATGGGTCTTTTCCAATGTTGGTTTGCAGCTGGAAGGGCATCCGCTGTGTAAAATAGTTGTTGGATAAGTAGGTGGTTCATTCCACTGTGGCGACCCATGATTAATAAAGGGACTAAGCCGAAGATGAATGAATGAATGAATGTTCAACTTAATTTGTTTGTTTAAAATCAGCCCAAATAAATTGTTTTCAGACACTTATCTTTAAAAATGAGTAAGTCCAATGAATCAACTCTGAATCATTTGTTTGAGAACAGTTTCAAAGTAGCTTCCTTAAGCAGTTATTTTTCAAGTGTGTCAGCTTATGATGTGTAATTAGTGCAAATGACTGGTGCTTACTCGTGTATTTTCTGTCTGTGGTAGGAATGTGAGTTCAGATGGTGCAGAGGCGCGCAGACGCTTGAGGGAGTGTGAGGGACTGGTGGATGCTCTTCTGCATGCGCTTCAGTCTGCTGTGGGCAAGAAGGACATGGATAACAAGGTGAGGGTTTTCAGCAGAAAGAGCTGCAGGGTTCCTCCATACATCTTTGTTTAATCGTCATTTCACAAACGCACTTAAAAAAACTGAACTGAATCATCATTAAATACAGTTGAAATCAGAATTATTAAACCTTAGAATTTTTTTCTTTTTTAAATATTTACCAAATGTAACAGTACAGCATGTCTGATGATATTTTTTCTTCTGGGGAAAGTCTTATTTGTTTTATTTTGGCTAGAATAAAAGCAATTTTTAATAAAAAAAAAAAAATATATATATATATATATATATATATATATATATATATATATATATATATATATATATATATATATATATATATATATATATATATATATATATATATATTATGGTCAAAATTATTAGCCCCTTTAAGCTATATTTCTTTTTGACAGTCTACAGAACAAACCATCGTTAAATAATAACTTGCCTAATTACCCTAACCTACCTAATTAATCTAGTTAAGCCTTTAAATATCACTTTAAGCTGTATAGAAGTGTCTTGAAAACTATATTTACTGTCATTATGGCAAAGATAAAATAAATCAGTTATTAGAAATGAGTTATTAAAACTATTATGTTTAGAAAAGTTGAAAAACTCTTCTCTCCATTAAACAGAAATTGGGGGAAAAAATAAACAGGGGGCTGATAATTCAGGGGGTTTAATAATTCTGACTTCAACTGTAGATGCAAATTGAAACGTTATACCTGTTTTTTCTTTCATTTCTTGCTAATCTTTGAATAGCTGCTTTGATACAATCTGTTTTGAATAAATTGCTGTACGCTTATTTCATGCGGTTGCCATTTAAAAAAAAAAAACGAAAGCTAGGCTGCAGTGAAAAGAAACCCAGAAGAAGAGGACCAGCACTGTACACATTGCAACAACTGCTGTTACAAAATGATTCAGGATCAAATCAATCATTGCAACTCCAGCTGTTGCCACGATTTCTAAGTGCAGATGTGGTGTAAACATCACTTTAATATCATTCAGTTAAGTTTAATTTTAGCAATTAAAAGCATATTAAGCATCAATCAAAATCATAATCTCTTTAAGAGTAATAAAGCTTAAATATCCTCCTAGGCTTCAGTTCATGGAACTAGGTAAACACAGTGGAGACAATTCCCTGCTTTAGCCTATGTAACCCGGTGAGCGATAAAACAATGCATTCCTGTGTAAAATGTTCGGAGCACACCCTCATGTTGTCTGTAATAGTGCTGTCACGATACAGAGATTTTAAATACGTCTATTTTCTGCTACCATTTAAGCGCAGTTGAGCGCATTCTTAACTCTATACTGCACGCATTATGATAAATCTGTAAAAAAATATTTGACTGTTTTTGTTTTCTTAAAATGGCTTTTTGTTTTCTTAAAATGGCTTAACTTGAAGTGCTGTAAAAAAAATTGGGAAAAATGAATTTTTTAAGGTACTTTATGATATGTTGCCACATGGCAACAACGTCCAACAGTGGATCTAACTTAGAAATGTCCAATTTAAAACTTTCCTTATAATTAATAATTTTTTAGTTTGAAATAATTTAATTGGTGCTGCAGCATTATGAGCTTTAACACAAAACTTTTAAATAACACCTTATACATACTTTCCAACAACATATATTCCAACAGCTTTTATTTATTCCATTCTTTTTTGCTAAATATTATTGAAAACAATCATAATATTGTATTATTATGTATACATGATACATACATTAACATACAGTGAATATAAATATTTCCTCCAGTAAATATTATAACAAATAAATAACAAGTCTAGTATATCCAGATGCATTAGAATAATGTAGCTACTAGCTAACAATGTTTATATATATTGTACTATACTATATATATATATATATATATATATATATATATATATATATATATATATATATATATATATATATATATATATATATATATATATATATATTATACTATACTATACTGCCTTATCTGCATCTGAGCTAACTTACCTGAACTGTCTCTATCAAATGTCCAGTCTGCATCATTCTCATGGTCACTAAAACCCATCTCATCCTCATTTTCATCTGCAGGAAGAGCCAGTTCTGTCCTTTTCTTCTTTGACTTACCATAGAACATGGTGTTGCTGGCTAATACACTGTTCCCTGTATTCATATCTATTCAAAAGTAGTATTACCATTAAAACTAGATTTTATCCATAATGCAAATGCCATTAACACATGACTAATCAACATTATATTACTAGCATTCATGTTGTTATTGTTACAACTTAAAAGTTCACAGCTGACCTTGCTAGCTAGCTAACCCATTGCAATATTACATGTTCCAATATTGCACAGTGTTGCCATTTGGCACATCAATGGCTACTCTAAGGTCTTCTCTTTCCAACAACAAAAAAATATATATGTTGGTCTTAAAGAAACAGTGGCAGGGAAACATAATATTATGTTGCCATATTGTTACGCCGTGCAGTAGAGGATTAAACATCGCTGATTTACCATAGTGTTCACTGGTGCTTAACAGAACTGACTGTGACAGGCCGTGAAGTTCATCAGTTCACCGATTTTCACCGAGTGCAAGCACAGATACAGACACTAGAGCATTTTAAAGCCATGAATATTAGTCGATTCATCAGTGGATCGCTTGTCTATGTTTGCACTCAGTAAACATCGGTGAAGTGTGCTTAACTGATGACCTTCACAGCCAATCACAATCATTTCTGTTGAGCACTAGTGAACACAATGGCAAATCAGCGATGTTTAAGAACGCGCTCAACAGTGCTTAAATGTTAGCGGGAAACTTATGGGTTTTTTTTTATTAAAGTACTGAAATTCAGTATCATGACAAGTCTAATAAAGTGAAAGAATCATTTCATTAATTTGAGTTTGATAAATGGCATCTAAAATGTGTGTTTGGGAAAGAAAGCGATAGCTAACTAGTGCAATTTCCCTTAACTTAGCTGAAAAAGTGGTTTGATATTCTTTTTTATTTTCACTATCCATTCAGAACAGACCTTCAGGTCACTTGGAAAACAGTGAAATCATGAATTTGTGTCACTTTCTTTTCGCTGATAAGATATACAGCCAGGTACACAACAATATGCCATCGCAGATGCCGTTCCTCTGTGACTCCAGGCGATATTTCTGGATTTCTTCTCACTCATTTCTGGGTTTCGCCTCACTTTCGCTTTTAAAATGGCGGCCGCATGAAATCAGTTTATAGGAATCAAAGTGACTTGACTATAGAAGGGGGGTTAAACTGAATGGACAAAGCAAACTGTTTCCTGAAATATTATCTAATTTAACGTTGCTGAAATAATAGTGTGCAGTTTAGCTGTAAATACGTTACACATGAAAAATGTGTTTATTTCTATAAAGTCCAGTTAGTTCCAAGATCACAAAAAAGGAGTTGTTCTGTGATATGTTTTTGGTTGAGCAGAGGGGAAATTAAGCATAAAATATCTTCTTTTTTTAATTAAACAGTGCAGAGTCTATACTGCGGTCATGTCAGACTATCAAAACAGCAACTCTTGTTTGGTTTCCTTATAAAATATGTCTGTGTTTCTTACCAAATGAACAAGACACTCAGATTATCATGATTCTAGCTCTGCATTTGTGCTATATGTTGTCAAGTGATGTTGTTTCATGCATCAATTAAAACAGCAGATTAAAAGATCAGCCCTGAATGTGCAGTGGTAAAAAAACAACACTATTTTGGTACATGAACCTTTAATAAACATTGGTACAAGTATGTGTATCATTACATTGGTAAAACAAGATGAGCTTGCAATCCTGGATTAACATCTACGTTTGAAAATGTAATCCATACCTAATCCCTACCCTAAACCTGTAACTGTAAATTATTCCCAAACTCACAGGGAATTAATAGTTGGGTGACAATAATGTAGAAACACATAACCCTAACTGTAAGCCTAAGCATAACAAGCTATACAAAACTGTAAACCTATCCCTTAAATCTGATTGGCTGATTGGAATCATGGATGTTGATCCAGGAACATGTCCTAGTTGGTAACCGCTAAAGTATTTTGTTCATCATAAAGTGGTTTATTTTGCAATAATAATTGCCTGCCTGCACCTTATCCCACTTACTACTTTGCTACTTTAGACATAAATAAATTGACCCACAATACTGATTTGAATAGTTGTATTTTGAGAAAGGAAAGCGGCTATGCCATGTATCCAATTGTGTGCCTGGCATCATGGCCATTTATACATTTTAGCCTGATAAAATCATAGTAATGTAGTATTATTCATACAGTTCAGCCCGACAGTTTAGCCATTTATACAGTTTAGCACAACAAAAGCATACAGTAGTAGTATTATTTATACAGTTTAGCCTGACAGTTTAGCCATTTATACAGTTTGGCCCTACAAAAACATACACTAGTACCGTAGTATTATTTATACAATTTAGCCGGACAACAACATAGTACTGTAGTATTATTTATACAGTTCAGCCAGACAGTTTAGCCATTTATACAGTTTAGCACAACAAAAGCATACGGTAATACTGTAGTATTATTTATACTGTTTAGCCCGACAAAAACAGAGTACTTCTATATAAACAGAGTAAACTATATTTTGATACATTTATGTAGCCTTTATTAGACAAAGGAAATATTTTGTGTTTTGCCATTATGTAATTTTTTCAATATTTCTCTGTTGATGTGTGTCAGTCTGTGGAGAACTGTGTTTGCATCATGAGGAACCTGTCGTACCATGTACACAAGGAGGTTCCAGGAGCTGAGAAGTTTCAGGACCCATCAGCTCTTCAGGCCCCCGGCTCTGCTGGTACTCAGAGAAAGAAGAAAGATGACGCAGGCTGTTTCGGCGGAAAGAAAGCCAAAGGTCATTATCGAATTCTCCTTCATCTCATCTGTGCTTTATATTTCTAAAAAAACATTACTGAGTACCTTTATATCACTGCCACAGGTTCACGGAGGGCAGTGTGGTCCTAGCATTAACACATCAACATCATAAAAAGCAGAGCTAAATGGTGCTGGAGTCTTTGTTTGTTTCCCCTGTGCTCTTTTGTGGCTCACAATTCATAATTGGAGTGTGTGTGTGTCTGGGGTATCAATGTTGAATCAATATTCATCTTGAAATGAATGGTGGGTGTAGGTTCGGTGTCTGCGGTGCTGCATTGTCTTAGCTGAATTAGTTCTCTGAACACTTTGCCTTTAAACTGTTGTCGCTAAACGTACTCCTTAACACTGCGCCAAGAGAGCTGATTCATTTCCAGATTCCAGATGGTTACAAGGACTTTTTTTTGAGTAATATTAATTATTTTTTGCTCTCTCCCAAATGAACTGGTGAGAGCCCTCTTGAATGCATTATTGAACTGAATTAGCAAATTGATTCTCCAACAGGCGTACTCATTAAACACACTGAAGGAGCAAAATAACAGGAATGTGCGTTAAAACGGTAATGATAAAAACATTGATGGCTTATTGTGCCTCGTGGACTATTTTTAATGAAGTTTGTTTATCTGTCAGTGGTCCTGGAGACGTGAATTGTAGATGCCAGTTTATTTACTCCAGAAAATACCCCAAACAAGCATTAAGGGAAATTGTACTGTACTTTGGACAGACCGATTTTTTTCATTTAATATCTTTCCTGAGTTAAAAGTTATACTGTAACTGACCCTAACTACATGTCCTAATGACAACAAGATTCCAACGATAAGCAATTTGTCTGTCTGCTTCAGAAGCAACACAACAGAACCTTTTAAACACCACCTCACACATTCAGAAGTGCAGAATAGTCACTGTACTACCAAATAAATGGACAGCTTTATCACCGAATTATTGAATTATTTGCTGAGAGGAAAAAAAAGACAGAAGGCACACTCTTTATTTTCTTTATTTTGCAAAAGGCACACACTTTTGGTGTTATTGTAAGTGTACACAAAAAAAGTAGATACCTAACAGATTTGAATGGTTTATAACACTTTTTTGTGTGACCAAAATCAACACAGTGTTCCTAGTGTCTTTTGCAATGATAAGAAAAAAAAAGATGCTAATCATGCCGTCATGACCTGGCGTCTTTGGAGGGTTACAACTGATTACCATCATTAAAAGTACATTCTGAGTGACTGTTGTTGTTGGGTTGAGTTCTACCATTTATGTGCTTTCAGCAGTATGGCTATGAATGTCACATAAAATGGTAACTACTGATAGCATTTAACACCGAATAATGCACATAATCAGTACCTGAGGTGATCATTGTCATAGAAGTTTAGCCATGACAGTGCAGAAATAAAAGTCTTTCTAAAATCATAACTTAGGGAATCGCTGTTGCTTATGCAGTGTCAATACTGGAGTTGCTGTATGAACTCCCCAGAAAAAGGAAGAGTAATATGCAATGTGCATTTGAATGATATATTCAGACTTGACATAAAGTAAACGAATAACATATTGACATTTATAGCCTGCAGGTCACAGTATAAAACTGAACTGAAACATCACCTAACAGAACAGATTGAGGAAAGCAAAAGATGATTCCCTAGATGTCAGAGATGACTGACACCTTTAGAGCTTTTTAGATTAAAAGCAGCCATCTAGATCAGTGGTTTTCATTTTAATTGATGCTACCCTTAATATAAAACCATTTAAATGCAAGTCAAGTCGTAGGAAGAACATGAGACACTCCATCGATTTTTAGTTTTAGTACAAGAGTAAGGCATCATTTGAAATTGTAAAGAATTGACTTTTTTGGGCTTTTGTTAAATATAGAAAAAACAAACAGGGTTCACATTCTGAAGTGGATATTATGACAAGAGTAGACTTAAGCTTTGTATATTTTTCCAAGCCTGTCTGAGTACCTGATCTCTGCATTTCACATACAAGAACTTTTTCAAAATGATTCTGAATCAAATGAATCAGTCTCTGTTTTCACTCCAATCAGTGTAGTTGGAGTGGATAGGGAGAGGGGATCTGGAAAGGTCCTTATATTGGGACTCTAGAGTATATATTGGCACGCTGACCACTAGACTATTTGTGCCGACCACCAATGCTAATATACTATACATAATTTGTTGAAGGGCAGACAGCAACAGGAGCAGATAATACAGGCACTATAAATAATCAGATTCAGTAGTAAATGTAGTTCTGCACACTTTGACTATAAGCACATGCTGTAAAAGTTACATGTTGGCTTTACACAAATCCAGCAGAATGAGTGTCATTTTTGCCCCACTATCATGTTAGAAATTAAATTAAAAAAAATATTTGAACTATTTACCAGTATGGTTGGGTTGATAGACAATGCCATCGTCCATCGCCAATGGCTGATAGACATCACAATGCTAAGCCGGCATCGCGATCCTCTGCCCTGCCGCCGTCGCAGCAGCAACCCGCTCAAGAAAAAGACACACTTAGGCCTCGTTTAAACTAATACGTCTTAGTTTTAAAATGGCATTTTAGAAAGAAAACAATCCATGTCCACACTGGCGTTTCACCTAGCATTTCTAAAGAGATCTCTCTCCACACTATACCCCTGAAAATGCACAAGACGTGACCACACACACAAACACACACTTTGTCATGCGCTGCAGCACACTACCATCTAAGCTCCGAGAGTAAGCTGGTGCTTAGAGCACAAAACCCCAGAGAGCAGTGCACATCGGACAGTTTATCAAGGATGTACCATTGGATCGCGTCTCACTATAGTTGTTAAATGTAATATTTAATTAATCTTGTCTTTATCTAATGACCCTTCGGTCTTTTGAATCTATCAGGTAATGTGTCACAGCGTCAGTACACTGCTTCAATCTTTCGCATTCACATTTATACTTAGTAATTTTAGTGAAAACCTCAGATACTGTTGTTTGGTTTCTGTTGGTTGTGCACCTTTTTTAACCAAATTTGTTGATGCCATTATAACAACACAGATTGCTCTGCCTATTCATGTCAGAGTCCCGCAGAAAAAGTGATTGACAGGTGGTAATATGTGTGTAACATCTTTATTTATTTATGATTTGGTTATGGGTAAAACAAAGACCATGCGGGTCAAGTAGTTGAAATGGTAGGCTACAAATAATTACTTCATTATGAATTAATACATTTTTCAGAAATAAATAATTCACCACCATCGTCCATCCTGATGTTTCACATTAGTTATCGTACAATGCCAAATTGGTCGACATTGCCAAACCCTATTTAGCAATATTACTGATTTACTGCAGTTTATTTCAAATAAACAATCATGAGAGACCAATCTAACCAATCCCAAATCTTTGAATTGAGTGTACACACTGTTTAAATAACAATCTGTAAATAAATTTCTACTGGAAAGGACGACAGCAGTTAATTCAAAGATATTTTGTTTAACTACAGAATATAACCATTTCACCAAATTACAAGCAAATGTAACTGTAAAGCAAACTGTGAAAATGCAGAACAGCCTTTACAGTTAAAATTCATGAAATTACAGTATGTTACTGTTGATAATTTGTATTTATAATATATGTCACATTATATTTCAAAAGCAAAGCAAATGGTCAGATTAAACATTTGACTTTTCATTGCGTTTTCACTTACATTTGAAGTCTTTGCCAGTAACAAATGTCGGTGCAATTAGATGTGATGTGTTGAATTTCAGGTAGCTAGAGCAGAATAACTTGCCTTTGACAGTTTAGCTCACCAAGTAATTTGTTCAGCCAGATTCTCTCCGAGCAGTTCCATCACAGTAAGAGAAAACTTGACTGTAGAAGATTGATTATATTAACGCTCACTATAATGGCTCAGCAGCAAATACTAGTGTTATGAATTGCTCTGACACATTGCAGAACACAATGGCATTTAAAATCTGTGAATACACTCGGTTTCTTGGTAAATTTGCTGCACAAACTGATAAACTTGTCTCTCCATCCTCTGGAGCCTTCTTTTGAGGGAACTAATGAAACTGACTCTCTCCTCCACAACAAACTTGCTTTAAAACTTTATAAACACTATGCTTCTCCTGTGTACTTTTAAGTGATCCACAAATAAGTTCTGTCTCCTTTAATACACACACACACTGAATCTCCTCTCTTCTTTCCCTGCCTGCTTTTTTTTCTTACTGGTTTTTGCTGCCGTTCCTGCGTTGGCTAACTCTAGAGGAATGGTTTAATCAAGGTGAGTGTTTCTTCCTACTTCCGTCTGACTTATTCCCCTCAGCATACATTCACATATCATCTTCTGTCTTCATCAAAATAAAGTTTTTATCATCACCTCTCTTCCACTCTTTCACCTTCCATTCTGACTGGCCAGTGTTCACCTCTTCAAGGAAATGTCAAACCTGTGCCAATTTAGCTGGTTCAAAGCCTCTTTCTGCTGGCATAGACGTCTGTCGATATCTGTTAACGAAGCCTGGCTTTTGCTTTCTGTCATCTTGGCCATTGCTTAAAAGGATTGTCCGTCCAAAAAAAAAAAAAAAGTCATCATTTACTCACCCTCATGTTGATCCAGATTTAGTGTGAACTAATGGAGAGAATGAACTAATTCACAGAATGGAGAGCTTAGGCAAAATTTCACTTTTCCCTTTACTACAGTGGCCATGTCTTTCTAAAATAAAATACATTTGTGTCTAAATTTATTTGGAAAGTATTAATTTTGGTATATATATATATATATATATATATATATATATATATATATATATATATATATATATATATATATATATATATATATATATATATATATATATATATATATATATATATGTATGTGCTAAACATTTCTTGCCTTGTTGCATTCAGATAGAAACTATTTTTTCAGATAGTTTGTTACATCAGTCTTGCTCACGGTGACTCATTGGTTAGCACTGTCGCCTCACAGCAAAAAGGTCATTTCTGTGTGGAGTGTGCATGTTCTCTCCATGTTTGCATGGGTTTCATCCGGGTGCTCCGGTTTCCCCCACAGTCCAAAGACATGTGCTATAGGTGACTTGAATAAACTAAATTGGCCGTAGTGTATGTGTGTGTTATGGGTGTTTTCCAGTACTGGGTTGCAGCTGGAAAGGCAGCCGCTGTGTAAAACATATGCTGGATAAGTTGGCAATTAATTTCGCTGTGGCGACCCCTGATGAATAAAGGGACTAAGCCTAAGGAAATAAATGAATAAATTAGCTTTGTTTTCTTTCTATATTAAACTGAAACTTTGCACTGGAGTTTAATCTCTGTTGTTTAACATGTAACATTTAATGTAACAATTTTGCCATTTTTAATTTTGTCTGTGGTGGATGTGGCATAGGTGAATAGTAACCAGAGGCTGTAAATTTATTTCTAAAAACAATTTTAAAAGATTCTATGGTGTAATCCATGCAAAGTTTTCTGAAACCATTCAGAAACAATTATCTTGCATTTGTTTTATTATTTGTTTTAGATTTTGGTAACTATAATTACCCTGTGCATTTACACATTTGTTAGTCAATTAGAGGACATTTTTAATTATTCCCCAAATTTTAATGTGCAAAGGGTTAGTTCACCCAAATTAAAATTTATGTTAATAATTACTCACCATCTTGTTTTTTCAATCTCTCGAAACTTTTGTTCATCTTCGAAACACTCATAAAGATGTTTTTAATTCAATTAAAAGCAATTACATTCATACTGAAAGTCTATTTTCACAAAACTTTCTGGCTTCAAATGATTCATTCAGAGATCAAAAATCTTATCACGCAGTTTGTTAAAAAGTTTTAATCACTTTATAAGATTAACCTACATTGTAAAAAAAATCCATAAATTTTCAGTTTTCTGTATTTTGTGATTTATTTATGCTTTTGAATTGCGTTTTAAATTATATTTCTTTTAACCTTAAAGTTAAAAAACTGACTTTTATTAACATTTTTAGTAGTTTAACATGATATAATGCATGGGTTGGTATTGTACATTAAGGTACAAAAACCTTGTAATAAACATTTTCTGCTATATTGCAGACTTATTTATATCATTTCCTAAACATTATAATATTTCAAACTACTAAAATGTCAATCAATTGAGTAGAATTTTGAGGAAATAAATTAATTTAATCCATTTTGGAATAAGGCTGTAATATAAAAAAATGAGGAGAAAGTGAAGCGCTATGAATACTTTCTGGGTGCACTGTAAGCTGATAAGAGCTATAGATAAAGAGATTATTTTACTGAAAAACTACAGTGACATTATAACCACATGAAATATAGTGTGTGACTGTGTGAGTAATTTGGATATTTTTTTAAATCGTTTTTTTTTTTTTTCTGTTGTTGATTTTGGAGCACGTCAAGTATGTTTGGAACAATATGAGGGTGAGTAAATGATGGCCAGATGTTGATTTTGTAGATGAACTGTCCCTTCACCATGCTCTCTGTCTGTGATAGTGTTTTCATTGCTTCACACTAGCAGACAGTCGTCCTCTGCATTTTTAATGGGGGTTCCCACTCTTGGGAGCTGATGTCAAGAGCCTGTGTCTGAGTATCTGTGTAGTAGCTCGCTTTATATGTGCCACGTCTGTGACTGTGTATGTGTGTCTGAAACTCTGGTCTACTTGACATTTTCATAGCAGAAAAATCCATCTCTCACACAGTGACACTTACAACTGCTCTCTGTGTGTATGTGTGCGAGTCGTTCTCTCACTCTGTCTTCCTCTTCTTCACTTAGGGAGGAAAAACGGAGAGCATGACAAAAACTATGACACGTTGGACCTCCCCAAGCGCACAGAGCCCACTAAAGGTACGTCTTCCTTTGACACCACCAAATTACTACATCTTTAAGCTGTCAGTCCTCCGAATAAGGGACAGGAAAAGACCTGACTCCTTGCTCTTGCTCAGAGAGAAATCTGCTTATGAAAGGCAGGTGATTTTTTTTTTTTTTTTTTTTTTGAGGAAGTGTATTCCACAATGAACAGTATGATAAAAATAGACCTCCTTAGCACAAACTGTATGGACATGCTGTTAGTTTGCTGAAGGATGTTTTGGGAATTGAAGCTCTGTTTCAAAACCTAGTGAGCTGTCTATTGAGGCCGTTAAGGCTTAATATGAAGACTGGGGTTAAATCTCTTCCTATGATACGTTGTTTTGTCAAATTTTCTGTAAAGCCAGTCCCAGAATGCTTTGTGACAGGATTTATGCGTAAAAGATGATAAAGGACACCAGAGGAATGCCCTACTGTTAAAAAGTGATAGTAAACACAGTTTTTTCTATTTCAAGTAAATGTTTCTTTGAGCTTTCTGTTTTGTTCTCTAACATTTGAGAAAATTTATATGAAAAATGCACTGTAAAAAGTGATTAGTTGACTTAAAACTGAGTTAACTTGTAGCTTTTAAAGGTGCTGTAAGTTTTTGACTCTTTTATAGCATATAAAATACCATAATATTTTTGCAGATATTTAAGACACATGCAAAGTGAACATACTTGTTTATCTGAAAACAAAAAAACAAAGCTGAAGTCAGTTATTCTGCTTTAAAAATGTGCGTTATGTGCCGGAATGTTTGTCTTTGTTTTGGTCATTTAATACGCCCACTGCCAGTTTAGCCAAATTATATTTCAGCACCCTGGGTTGCCTTGATCGAATACAACGTATTTGATTCATTCAGTAAAGAAGGCTCTCAAAGTAATCGTCTGTGACAAAAATGCGACCTCCGGTGGACAGTAGCAGACTCCAAAATGAGACGCAGATTCAGAGTTCCACATGAGGTGGTTATTAATTAGTAAATAATATATGAATTACGAACATAAACATTAGGTGAGCACACATGTCCACACGCTATGTGATGAGATACACAGTGATAAGCAATTCGTCTGTTTACACCAGACGAAAGATGACAAAAATTTTAATACAGCCATTTAGAAGCACAGAATAGTGCACTTACTGCACTCCAACAAAACGGTAAGGTTTATAATGCAGTTATACATAGTAAACCTTTAACATTATTAAATGTACATGCTGGATCACTAATTTTAACATTCTAAAGTAAAATTTTTAGTGGTTTATTTTATTTTCAAGATCTGAGGTGAACTATCTGCTGCTGCTTTCAGTAAAATGGCAATAAATGTAATGTAAAATGGCATTCAAACTAACATTATTAGCATTTTAACACTGATTAAAGCACACGAGGTGTACCAGAGGTGATCATTGTCAGTTTTCTGTTGTTGCTAGAAATAGAAACCATTTCTAAAATATAAATTTTAGGTGATGGTTAGGACAACAACTCCTTTTAATATGGAAAATATATTCCTTCTGTTGCCTGCCATTGCTTTTATTTAAAACTCGACTTAAATGAGTCTTTAGGCTCGATAGTCAGACTCGCTCCTGTTGGTCCTCAATCTGGCAACCTGCTCTTGCGTTTGTGTTGAACCAGCCGTGTAATACCTAGTTCAACCACTGGGTGTCAAACTTACATACACACTTTAAAAGTGAATGAGTTTAATTTAAAAACGTCAACCTGTTACCTTTATGAATTATGAAGAAATTGAACTGTGCATAACGTTAATTCAATTTAATAAATGAACTAATCGCTTTAGTTCAGTGTGTATTCTGCAAAATCTCTTCAGTGTATAATATAAAAAATATTAAACCACATAACCCTTTTCAGCATTCGTCATTCAATAATTGATGTTACTTATAATACTTTTAATAGTAATATTTTTGCAGCATTACAATTTTTTTTTTCATCTGCTAGTGAGTTTTCATTCTAGTTTTATATTTGTTTAATGACATTAGTGCTACACATGGCCGGAAGGAAATTAATTAATTAAAACCACAGCATCTATCATGCAGGAATTGCTGCTGGTTTAAGAATAAGCGATTGTGAAGTTTTCAGGATGGTTGTTAATGCTGCATTAGTAGGGTTCTGGAGCAGAGCTTCAGTTTGCAATGAGAGCAGATCCACTGGGAATGCCAGCTATCAGGTAACAGTGCTCTTCTGCCTGGGCCTTTCATCATTATGACAAACACAGCCATAATCTTCAGCTAAATAGACACTGTATATTAGTGAGACCGATATGCCTGACATCAGTTCATCTGCAGTCCATATTGAGATGGGTGATGGGTAAAACCAAATGCATGAGAGAGACACTCAGACTCCTTTACCTTGTAATTGTCTGCAAAGGAATCATGAGGTATGAATCCCAGAGAAGAATTCAAACAAGCTATGGTGCAATGCAGTGGAAAGGAAGAGTGTTGAGAGACTTTAAAAACCTTGAAAAAGAGCAGTCCTAGTGACGTTGGCTGAAGATGTTTGTCTCTGTTTACGCCCCTGAAGAGTCATCAGGGAGACACTCAATACCACTTTGCTTCTGACGGACTGATCTAGGATCATTTTACCTTAGAGCTTAACTTCGTGAGATAGGATGGTGCTTTTTGGAAGCTCGTTTTTTGTGTATTAGATGAGCAACAAAGAGGGATGAAAATAGATCATTTTTAGTTGACCTGATTTTTTTTTTTTTTTTTTTTTTTTTTTTTTTGAGACTGTGAGGGAAATGTTTGTGTAGACGTCTCATAAATGAAGAGAAATTCTGTTTACTGATATTCCACTTTACAGTAGGACCATTATTTGTGTATTGTTCGGTTGTAGAGGAGAAAGATGAGAGAGAATGAATAAATAGGAATCATATGAAATCAGATCTGTATCATTTTGCTGGAATAATTGGCTGTGAAAATCTGTGGAGTTTACTGTTCTTGAGTAGAAAAGGAAGGATTAGTGAAAAGGAAGGAAATGTGTACAGGTATATATGTATATATTCTAAATATTTTTCAAGACACTTCTAAACAGCGTAAAGTGACATTTAAAGGCTTAACTAGGTTAATTAGGTTTACTAGGACTTTCTAGACTTTCTCCAGAAGAAAAAATATTATGAGACATACTATGAAAATTTCCTTGCTCTGTTAAACATCAGAGAAGAAATATTTAAAAAAGAAATATTATTTATATTATTTACTTATATTTAAATAAGAAATAATAAAAAATAAAAAAAAGCGGGGGGCTAATAATAATAATTCTGACTTCAACTGTATATGTGTGTATGTATGTATGCATGTATGTATGTGTATATATATATATATATATATATATAACTATATATATATAACTATAAAACTGTAAAAATACTATATATTTTACTTCAGCAGTTTCATTTATACTATGGTTTGAATGTTTAGGTTTTTTTAATTAAATTAATCAAAAGTAAAGCAAAGACTTTTTAAACTACTTTAAAGGAGTGATAACATTTCTCCTAAATTTCAATTTGAGAACATCAGTGTGTGCATATCTAGGAAAATCTTGAAGGCAGGTGCTCGATCAAACCAAACATAATAGAAAAAAAGTCCAATCCCTATTTAATTTTTACCCCTTTTACTTGGCCCTTGAAACAGAGTGTGAACGAGAAGGGCTTCAAATATTACCCCTAAAAATGGGACAGCACTACAACAATTAATTGGCAAAACACAAATGCCGTTATGAATCTATTAAAATGTGCTTGTTTGTTGTAAAACTTCAGAATAATGACAAAAAATATGAATTTGTGCAGCTCCTTATTTCCATATGCAGCCATGCTGCTGTTGTAGATGGATATGGTGTATTCTGGGTAATTTTCGTACCCCTTGATTTCAAGTGTGGTCCTGAAAATCTCAGTTTTAAGGGCTATCTAGACCTTCCCCTTAACCCTACGCCTTTAAGCTAAAGAGAATTGGGACACCCCCACCCCTTCACGTTAACGTGCAAAATGAGGGGAAGGGCTAAGGGGTAGAATTGGGATTGGGCCAAATTAAAAAAAATCGGAACACTGCTACTTTAGTTCTAAAAGACTAATTTAATTGGACAACATTTCAACCTACAAGGTCTGATGACCTGATGAAGACATTGCAGGTTGAAATGTTGTCCAATTAAATTTTTCTTTTGAGAGCTGAAGAGGTTGTGTGCCGATGATTTTGACTTTTAATAAAACTTAATAAAACTTTTTTTATTTTTATGCACAAATAACATTTTAATAAAAATGGAACATTCTTGTTTTCATGTCATAATATTTTACAATCTTGCTGTTTACCTCCTATCAAATATCAAGTCAAATAAATGCAGCATTGAGAATGTTAAATGATTAATTAACAGTAAAATTCTTCTCTGCGTTTTTGTAAGATTTAAAGCACTTTTGTTCATCTGAGTTCTATAGGTGTTGCAGTAATCTGCAGCATGCTCTGTGGGCTTGTGTGTGAGCCAAAAGGGCTTGTGTGCATGTGAATTTGCTGACTATTGCAGAACTCAACAAAGCTTTGTTTGTTTTAGTGTGTGCATCTGCTAGTGTGTATTTCAACTTTTCTCACAAAGCTTTGAGGTCAGTTGACCTTCAGCTGAAATCATGTATTAGTTTAAAGTGTCAATGAACCTTGTTTGTGATTGAGTGTTTCACTGAGTAAATAATTGATGCTGGCCAGGAGCTTCAAGATTTAGTTTTATAAGGTTGCAGGGATGCCTGAAATTACAGGGGTTGGCTAAAAGTCACATTCTAAGAATATCGTTTTCACTAAATGAAGACATTACACAAAAATGAGGGCCAGGGCTGGGAAAAAAGTCCCACAAATAACAGGGGGGGGGGGATGGGGGATGGGGGGGGGTTGAATTGCTTGATTAAACATTTTTCATCCCTTACATATTTTAATTTATGCAGTGTACATATTATTCCAATTGTGTATGGAGACATGCTAAAAGAGTTTCTTACCTGAAGCCCAATGAAGTTTCTGTTGACATTTGAGGCCTTGAGACGAAGAACCATATCAGTCCATATTTTCAAATTTTGAGTAATAAGATGTTTTTCATTTGGATTGTGAACATTAAATATATATTTTTATTTTACTTGAAGATAAACAACAAACGCTTCTCAGTTCTAAGCAGATAACATTTTTCAGTGTCGGTATTAAATATCAAAAGTTGTTGTGGTTTATATTTCTTAAATGTGGAAGAACGCTATGTGTCCAGTTAGTGTGGATTAACAGTAAAACTCCAATTCATCATATCACTTTAAATCACTAAGGATCTGATTCCTTTATCTTAGTTTTATTACAGTAACAAAAACTTCAGGTTAATATTAAACATTTCATTTAAAGTTTATGATTATTAATACTATTATTATAATTATTATTATTTAAAACAGAAAATAGAGTATGAACAATGTACAATACAAAGACCTTCTTACAGTACAGGCAACATCAATCATTTGCCATTAAAAAATAAATAAATACACCAATAAATACACACAATGCAGACATACATCATAGCTAAATATTGTCGTTTATTTAGAAAAGCTGGCGCAGTGCACCTGTGTATATATACTACTTCTAACTGTTCTCGCACTCTGCTGTCTCACGATATATATAAATATATAAACAAATGAATTCTGCTTGCCATAGTTTAGATAGGACTGGCAGGGAATATGCACTAGCCTCTTCTACTATCGCGCCTAAAGGGAGCGTGGCAGGGCGAGCCGTGTTTCCACTGTCACTTCTGGGGCCTGATTGAGCCAAAGCAGGGCTTCCTCTGGGCCACCGGCCGGCCTTTTTCGGCCCACTGAATACCTTGGGCCAAAGAGGGCAAGCTGGGGCTTCGGGGCGGAGGGAAAGGAGAGGCAGAGTTTGCCCGAGTCTGGTAAAGATGCCGTGCTGCCATTACACTAGTGAGACCGCACAGAAGTATATGCGCCAAAAAAAATAAATAAATACGGGAAAGAAAGACATATAGCTGGTCAGTTTAAGATAGGCTATTCCATAAAACACCTTATAGGCTAGGGGTCTTTTTGCTTATGATCGTCCTTTAGTTTCCCTTTTAAATGTAAGTGTGTTGCATAAAATAATAAAGTAGTTTAAATTTGTAAGTAATATTTCTTTGCTAATATAAAATTTCTTCCCGCTGAACTGGGCGGGTTGTGTGACGTTTGATTTAGGGGACAATCTGGGGGCTCACTGCTCATGCTCCCGGGCTATTGGCTTGGCCCGACCTGATAAAAGCCCTGGCTCACACTGGCCCAACAGTGGAAATGCTGCTATTGATACAGCTTCATTATATATGGTATGTAGTTTATAACTGTTTTTGTGCTGTTTAGCGTTCTTCCTCTCACCTCTTTCGCTGGATTTTTCCCTGTTTTGTGTTCTCCTCATTGGTTCAAATAGGGTTTCCCATCATCCCTCAAAGCCTTCCTTACTCTGTCCTTCCATTTTTTTCATGTCGGCTCTCCTTTTTTTGCAGAGGATTTGCCTTTTAATGTTTGAAGCGAACATGACAGCAAGCGGCATCTCCTTACTGAACGTTTTTTTCTGTGTGACATTGTTTTAATGTTTAAAATGCAGACTCTTGGTCGTGTAAAAATATCCCCAACATGGTTCTGTATACAAAGTTCACACATACAATTTATGTCACAAGGTTATCTACATTTTTTATTTTATATTTATTTTTTTTTCAGACTTCTGCGGTTTAGACTTCTGCGGCACGCACTCAATTGTCTGTAACTATATTTCTAACCCGTTCTGATAGAGACACACTGTATGGATGTTTATTTTTAGGCCTCTAAAAGCTCTGGGATTTGTGCTAGAAATAAGACACGAACCTGCACATGTCTAAACAAGACTCTTATTTGATAGAGAAATAATGAATAGGCGAGGATTCAAAAGTTTCTATTGAGATACCAATTAGGGTTGAGAAAGGGCAGATGAATAAGTGTGATCTGATTGACACTTGATTGCCATTGTTTATTCACCACACATTTATTATTTTTTTTGTTGTGTTCAAGTGCCTTAAGCATTTGGTTTCAGAGAGGCCTTTTTTGAAAACTACAAACAATGAAAGATATGAAAGCGTCTCGCTGCATTATTCACATCCATGGGAAAAGGAGACAGGAGAGAACTAATTAAGGATTCAGAGGGAGATGTGATTGACAATGAAGGAACTTTTTTCCAAAACCCCTCAATGCCTCACTGCCTCAATGCCTGCATTGAAAGATGACGTTTGGGATTCTGTACAAATAGAATTGTGAGGTAAAGATAACTGTGAGGCACAAAAAAGTGATGTTGCATAATATTGTGAATTTTCATGGCTAGTCAACTAATTTAAGTCAACTAAGTCAACAAATTTTGCAGATCGGCTTCGCATCACCAGGAAAAGCGTCATGCCTCTAATAGCATGCAGTTTTGCACTGTGTAAATAGTGTCAGTCAGAGTACCAGTTAACCGTATCTATTTGAGCCTGAATCAGACTGAAAATCACACTGAGAACACAGCTGAACCTCACGCCCGCACTCCAAAATTGTGGATGTAATATGAAATGTTCACATATCTTTTGCGAGTTCGTTATTTGAGATGTAGAACGCAGGGAAAGTGTCCGCATAGAGAGACACTGCAGCGCTGGTGAAGATTGTGGGTATTAACAGCGGTTTGACGGATAAATATGAATTTGTAACTAAATTGTTAACGGTGCAAAACAGCATTTCCTGTTCTTTACATCCTTGTTTACGTCCTTGCTACAACATATCCTTAATGCTAGAAACTATGCATGTAATAGATCAATTTTAACAAATGAAATACTTAAAGGTTGTGGCTCACAATCCACAGCTTCTTCCATTATGGTTGGAGCTGCTTCTTCTTTGAGCAGTTTTTAGCTGAATCCAGCACTGAACTGGGAGAGATTCTGGAGGCTGTCCTTTGTCAAATGCTAGAGCTATACATTTATTAATTCTCTGGAACATAATTAAAATTAAACTGGAAGCACTTCTGTCTTTGTGTCATGTCCTTTGGAAGCCCAAATACAGAAACAGAACAAGCTCTGTGAAAAAGCAGCGTGTGGATGGCATTTTAGCTTTCTCTGCTATAACATTACTGCGCCTCTGGACACACCACGGTATTGTAGTGGACCACCTCTTTAAACACTGCCGATTGGCCATTGTGTCCACATGTTCAACAGATATGCTCCAGTGTGTGTGTATCTGTGTTTGCACTTGGTGAAGAGTGGTGAATCAATGACCTTCATGGCCAATCACACATTGGCTAATTCGCAATTAGCGGGAAATTGATGTTTTTAAAATTTCAGTACCGATTGGTACCAAACTCGATACTCGATTGACATACCCACCATAAACAAAGCATTGCCAGATTCAGATTTCACCATAGACTCTGATTGTTGGGCTTGTTTGACAATACTGACAACACACTATAAAAAAATTGATGACAAAAAGTAATGACAAATTTATTTGTAGCTTTGTTTTAATAAATTAATTAAATAAATTTAGTTTCAACTATCATTCATTTATTCATTCATGCAGTCATTTATTTACCTTTGGCTTTAGTCCTTTTATTTATGAAGAGTCGCCACAGTGGAATGAACTGCCAAATTATCCAGCATATGTTTTTACACAGTGAATGTTCTTCTAGCTGTAACCCAGTACTGGGAAACACCTATACACTCTTATATGCACACACGTACACTACGGCCAATTTAGTTTGTTCAATTCACCTGTACCGCATGTCTTTGTGGGGGAAACCAGAGCATCCGGAGGAAACCCACACAAACACGGAGAGAACATGCAAACTCCACACAGAAATGCATACTGGTCCAGCCAGGACTTGAACCAGTGACCTTCTTGCTGTGAGGAGACAGTGCTAACCACTGAGCCACCGTGCTGCCCCTTCAACTAACATTTTAAAGTTATACAAAGTCTGACTACCTCTGGGATAGAAAATTTACTCTCTATTTTCTCACCCTCAAGTGATTTTAAAGTTTCTTTATTCTATTAAACTCAGAAGGTAATTTGAAGAAAGCTGAAAACCTGTACCTACTGACTTACATATAGGAAAATCAAATACCATAGAAGTCCATGATCAATTTTTCAGCTTTCTGAATATAAAAATATCATACTTTGTTTTCAACAGAAGAAAGAAACAGATCCAGATTTGGAACAAGTGAAGGATGAGTAAACGATGACAGAACTTTTATATTTAAGTGAACTATGCCTTTCATATTTTTAGTCAGTTTGACTGATGTAAGGTGAGATGACTAGAAAAGTTGATTTGACTCTACAACAAAAAATAAGGCGGCAAGATTTTTTTACAGTGTAAAATTATTGTGAACTTGACCTCAACTGTCCTGCTTTAAAAGCATCTCTCTGGGTTTCTGAGCTGAGCTAATGAGTGCATGTTCTACGGTGTAAACTGAAAAATGGCATTTACTTTCTCAGAGGTCACAGAAGGTGTAGTTTGAGAGCTAATGGAGAGAAGCCATCAGTATCCCTATTGTGTTTTTTAGCCCTTAATTGAAGCAATGCACTGAAGCCATTGTTGTATTTCATAAGCCCCTCCTGAGAGAGATGAAGATGTAGTAATTAATTATGTGTCATTTTTCACCCTTCTCCAGCTTATTTCTTCTTTTTTAGCCTCTTGATTCCCATAACATGGTGACATCAGGTGGAGGAATAATGATGAATCATCTTTCCTATGTATTCCAGCTTGTTTACATGTTAAATCTCTAAAAGCTATAAACCTATTTAGCAGTAGCTACAGTATAAATATAGGCAACGGTGAAACTTAAGTGAAAGATTCAGGAGCAGCTCACATGAAGTGCATGATTAACAACTAATTGTTGATTCTAATTGAGTTTGACAATAGCGTGTTGCACTATAATTTGCATAAATACGGCAAACAAAAATGATGTGAGTTATATTTAAATTATGATAAGGTAGGTACAAATAAAGTGAGTGACAAATACAAGCATACTTATGATTCTTCATTACTTTTTAAATCTTGTTATAAAATTGTGTATCTCTGAAAACTGTTTACACTATAAAAAGATATCACTAAAACCAAGGTTATCATGCTACATTTTTAGCATATTTATGGAATTGTTCATGGCTTTCTCTGCTTGGGTTTATTTTGTTTTTGTTTTTTAAGACAAATTGTTTAAATCTAAGGTATTAATCATGTGTGCTGAAAAAACAGCTATTACTTTCTACTTTAAAAATTCATGTTTAGTTCATGCCCTTTTTGTAATTATTTGTGAAATTTACTAGCAAGCTAACTTTTTCAAGGAACTAAAGCACCAGATTTTTTTTACATTATACAAACTTATTTATTGTCATGATTTACTCATCCTCCACTTGTTCCAAACCTGTTTGAGGTTCTTTCTTCTGTTGAACACACACAAACATACAAAAAAGAGATGTTTTGAAGTATGCCGGAAAGCAGCAGCCATTTACTACCATAGTATGTTTGGTTCCTTCTATGAATTCCAATGGCTTCTTTTTCCCCCAACATTCTTCAGAATATCTATAAAGAAATTCCTAAAAGTTGAGTGTGAATAAAAGGTGGGGAAATTTCCCATCCCTTTAAACACCATGTTTAACAATACATTGAGAAAGACTGAAATTAGGGCTGGGCGAAATTGCAAAAAAAAAAAATTATCACGATGTTCCACATAATTCAATATTGATAATTATTGAATATTTTTAAAAATATATTTTGCAATATTGGGATTTTTTAATGTAACCACTTTGCTTCAATTGACCAACATTACTAGGGCAAACTGACTTCAACTGTACATACATGCATACATACATAAAAACATACATACAAACATGCATACATACATACATACATAACATCTGAATTGGTTGTGGTAATGTATAAGAAAAGATTTTGATCTGAGAGATTGATTTGATTTGATTGATTGATTAATTAATTGATTTGATTTGATTTGATTTGATTTTGATTTGATTTGATTTGATTTGATTTGATTTGATTGATTGATTGATTGCAAATCATCAGCCTCTAATTAACTTTAGTTGTTTGCCTGTTGATTTAACTGATTTTACCTTAACATCATTTAAAGTTCCCTATTTTAGCACTTTTTAATTATAGAGATTATACATTTGTCTTTGTAGTATTATCGTCAACAAAATACAAGTGCTTGTTTGTACATTAAACAGTTTCGCCCACAGTTATACTACGCAAACAGATAATACGCTTTCTTCGTCTGCGTCCTGAGGAGATGTGTGTGCCTGTGTGTGTATTACTTTCATTGCATTTCTCCAAAACTTATTTCATTAGCCTGTTTTGCTTGTTGCAGCTTCTCCAGTAAGGAGATTTGAGCTGAGCGATACAGACGGCTCACTTATAGCGGCTAGCGGCTGTGTTGTTGAACCCTGCTTTGAATTTAGAGAGCTTCTTAACAACAAGGACAACATTCTTAATTTGGAGGTTTTACAGCAATCTACACTTGAGAAATCCATTTGTGTTATCCATTGGGTTGGAGTCCTCCATTAGTAAACTGTCTCTGCTCTGGGATTGGGTGTTCTGTTGTCAAACCGATGCTGCCGCACATTTCACTGATGTTTTGTTAATGAACTGGAGCTCTCTACCGACGTCCCTGTTTATCAGAGCTGTACATTTCACATTGATGCTGACATGCCTCGTCTGGCTCTTGTTCTGTCAACACATTCTTTCTCCCACGTTCTGTCAGACGCCACCGTGGCTTTGAAATAAACACATTTCCTGACTTCTGCACTTGTAAAACATATTCTTTATCAGTGCTTCACTCTTGTGTTCCTGAAAAAAATGCCTGAGCATCCGTTAGTTATTTTCATCCGTATAAATTACTTGTGTATAGGATTGTGTTGAAATATTGAATTTAGTCACTTTTAGTAACTAACCCAGTTTTGAGCTTAAACCATTCATTAAAATCTTGCTATGTTCATTTAATCATTTTATTCTTAAGCTACTGACAATTTTTTTCCGCTTTGAACATTATACATGATACAATATATGCATGATGTATAGTTTGTCAAGAAAAGTTCACAATTACATAGATAAATAGTTATGGAAGGTAAAAGGTAGTTAGGCAATATATTTTGCCATTTTGTTTTTCTCCTGTTTTGAGAATAAACCTTCCTTATTTTTAGTTAAATATATGCTTAACCCTGAACTTTCATTCTAAGAGAAGCATTTTTGACCAATTGCTTTAATTAAATGGTGTTCCTGACACCCTAAGCACATTTTGAGTTTTGTTTTTTTGTAAATGATGACCTATGCACAAAAACCATTATACTGCAAAAATGCTTTTATTATTTTTCATTTCTAGTCCAAATATCTTTAAAATCCTAAATCAAAAAGCACTTGCTAGACCAGTGGTTCCCAAAATGGTCACTTGGGGGGGTTGCTTGGTGATTTCCAAAAATCAAATTCATTTTATTAAGCTAGAAGAATTAACCAACAGAAAAAAATTATTAGTTACATAAAAACTTTTTTGTGTGTGACCCCAGGTGTGATTACGTTATATTAAAGACACAGCAATAGCGTCAGATGCAGCAGATTGATTTTATGACACTAGGTTAAGCTTTCTGACACGGTACTCATGTATATTCAGGCCACTACTAAACATGGAGGATTGTCTCCGAGTGGCATTTTCCAAAATTAAACAATTAATTGACTTTGGCTGATTGGTATGTGTGCAAGGTTTATATATTTATAACCACCTCAGAGAATATTGGGGGTCACAAGTCTCTGGCATTGTTATTTTGGGGGTCGCTGGTTGAAAAGTTTGGCAACCCCTGTTCTAGACAAGCAAAACATATTGTCTTGTTTTAAGAAATAATACGTCAAAATTAAGCGAGTAATCTGCCAATGGGATAAGCAAAATAATCTTGTTTTTTGTTTTGACAAGATTATTTTGATTACCCCATTGGCAGATTAATTTGCTTGGTTAAATTATAAAATATGAAGGGCTTAAACAAGAAGTTAGAGTTCTCTCTAAGAAAAGAACACAACTTTAAATTGCTAGAAAAGTTCCTCAACATTTACTCATCCTCAAGTGCATCTAAACTTTTTAATGAATTTCTTTCTTTAAATGAACACAAAACATGATGTTCTCAGTAACACTTTTCAGTATATCTTCCTTTCTGTTCATCAGAAGAAAGAAACTCAAACCGGTTTGGAACAAATGGAAACATATGTAAATGACAATACAGTTTTAATTTTTAGGTGAACTATCTCTTTAATGCATTTTTAAATAAAACCAAGAATAAGTTGCATGGGCAACCTGAGAATAACTTAATAGCGCAGGTTGAATGACTCAGCAGGAATTCTAATGCAGAATATAATCGAGCCCTCATCCTCTCGCAGCGTCTTCATCCTCCTATGTAGAATGTAGCACCCAGATAATGTCACGAACAGCTCTGTGTCAGAAATCACATGTTCTGGATATAGTGGACTGTGAGTAAAAACAGAATCACCTGAAGACAGCTGCAGCTGCTCATCTTCATACTCAAAGGTTTATACTTCAGTGCTTATTAGATGGTCTTAAAGTTGTTAACAACCAGCCAAAGATGAAATATACATGCAGAGGGCTCCTGGCAGCTTGCCTTTCATCTTCAGAGTTTGGGCTGATGATAAAATCTGAATTTTCCAGGCACGCGTCAGAGATGCCACCCATGGAGGTGCCAGTCTGTGAAAGGAAACTGGCAGTGCCATCCTGTCGATTGCCAATCATAATTCCACCCGCTGCTGACAATATTGATTCTATTGTAGAACAGCTCATGATCAACAAAAGACCAGCAGCTTTCATGTGGCTCGATGCTGAGAGGAACCTAGAGAGAGTGAAGAATGAACATTAAAGACTGTGAGAAATCAAAATTGACGATGTTTATTTTGCTAGCACACATTGTTGTTCTTTAGGTGAACAATTAATCTGTGCCATTTAATCCACTGAAAACTATCCACTGAAAACCACTGAAAACTACTGGTTTTGTTAATCTTTAATAAAAATCGGACAGATTGCTTCTGCATTTGGAGTGGCGGTGCTTCTCTGATGATGTCAGTTTTACATCTTCAGACACAATATTCTTAAAGGTCCTGTGAAATTAAAATATTAAATATTAAAAATGTAGTTGTTAGTTTTAAGGATATCTATTAGCTAGTGTGCTCCAAAACAGTGACAAAAAATATAAACCTCATGTAAACCTCCAAAGCTTGCAGTTTGTCACTTAAATCGACTTAAATGGATCAACTATTTTTTCACGTCACCTCAAACTTTAGTTTCTCATCAAATCTTGCCCAATCAAACGCTCTCTAGCATCTGACATGCCCCGCCCCCCTTCAAGGCGCTTCTCGTTTGGTTTTCATTTGATGTGCTTTGATATCAATCACTCTTACTGGCATATCTATGATAAAAACAAAATGCTATTGGTTGTTTTTTTTTAAGAGGAGGAGCTACTTTGTGTTTCAGTTGAGATTACGTCAAACATCAAATTAAAAATGCACCTTCAAAAAGCAATTCATGGCACCTTTACCCATGCCCGTCTCAGTGTTATTTTACTACTCTATATGCGGGAATCAGGCACAAAAATAAAGCCCTGCCCCCTACTTAATATTCTGTTTTAGTTTGAAGTACATAGTACATCAACATACTGAAATAACAGTGTCAGCAACTTCCAATTCATGCTGACTTTAATGCCTTTCAGAGGTATGCGAATACTTTTTATGCAAACATGAAAGTTGTGTATGTGCAAGTTTGAAGCATTTGTTTTATGATAATGAGGAGGAAGGACAATACAGAGGTTTCTTCGATTTTAAAGTCTAAATTCAAATGTCATCTTTGTATTGAAAAAGCAATGGTGCCCTTGTTGAACCAAATGTTGTGGGCCTTGGAGCTTTGTCCAAAACCTGGATCATATTTTAGAGAGAAGTCACTTTCAACTCTGAATGTTTTGGTAATATTCTGTAGGCTAAAATGACTTCATCTGATTGATTTTTTTTGGCAATGTAGGTCCATCCCTCACTACATTTGACATCCCACTTTGTGCAGATCAGTGACTGGTGAAAGGAATACAAATGTAGTTTGATGGAGCTGTTGAAAGACAAATATTAATGCGTCGATGACAGAGCTCCCGGCTGCAACTAAATTGTTGTATTTTGCAACTTTTATTCCATCTAGTGTGACTAGATTTTGTCAGAGGTCGTACTGGTGCCTCTACCAATTTGACTAATTGATAACATTACTAATAAACAATGACTCAGTTAGAAGGTATGTCAATCAGCAACATTTACTGTGGTTTTACTGTTGAAATGCTAACATAACCATGGCAGACATGTGACCGATGTCAGATAGCTTGAGCTTTTGACCACAAAACCATGTCTTATGCTGCATGAGTTTTTATTTATTTTTTTAGGATTAGTCAAAAAACATATGGGCCAAAAGTTAAGTTCTTTATGTCAAAAATCATAAGAATATAATGTTAAGATTATCTTCCATGAAGACAGTTTTGTACATTTTCTTCCATGAGTGTATCAAGATGACTTTTTTTATTGGTAATATCCATTGCTAAGAACCTAATTTGGCACCGTCTTTCGGATGAGACATTAAACCGAGGTCCTGACTCTCTGTGGTCATTAAAAATCCCATTGCACTTCTCGTAAAGAGTAGGGGTGTAATCCCGATGTCCTGGCCAAACTCTCTCCATTGGCCCTAACTCATCATAGCCTCCCAATCATCACCATTCATTGAATTGGCTGTATCACTGTCTCTCTACTCCACCTATAGCTGGTGTGTGGTGAGCACACTGGCGCTGTTGTCCTGTGGCTGCCTTCGCATCATGATTGTAAAGTGCTTTGGGTGAATGGCCATACACGATAAATGCGCTAGATAAACACCCATTACATTACTTTTTTTTTTTTTTTTTTTACATTTTTAATCCTCAGAAACCAGATTATCAAATAGTTTTATCTCGGTCAAATATTGTCTTATCCTAACTAATCATGAATCTCATTGGAAAGCTTATTTATTCAGCTTTTGGATGTCGTATAAGGCCCCGTTTACACTAGTACGTTTTAGAATGAAAACGATCCGCGTCCACACTAGCGTTTAACCCAGCGTTTCTGAACAACTCTCCATCCACATTACACCGCTGGAAACGCACATCACGGGACCACACACACACACTCTCTGGCATGCACTGCAGCGTGCTGTGAGCACATACCCACATGAGAGCTGTGCACGTTGGACTGTTCATCAAGGATCTACCACTAGATTTAATCTCACTATATGCTAAACGTGATATTTAATTCATCTTGTTGTCTATATCTAACAACATTTTCCCTGACTTTGGTCTTTTGAATCTATTACTTGTTCTCAGGTAACGTGTTCTGAATGAGCGTAAAGATAAGTTAGGATATATTCATTAATGTAACCGCGAACACTGATTCTGCACATCTGACTGATTGCTTGCCTTTATTTTCTCTATTGTATAAACTTACTGTACGTTGTACTTTTTTAATGGTCATTATTGGTTATTAAAACTGATATTCAATGAAGAGAGGGTATGTTTTGTATTTTCAATGAAAATGAAAGGAGGCAGTAATGTTATTGGCTCCGTTTTGTTATAATTATGGATGAAGATGACGGTCATATTATTCAGCTACATGACGCCTCAACATTTTGATGTCTGTTAAGTTGCTAATATCAAAATGAAATAAGATCCTCACATCATGTTTTCATTTTATTGTTAAGATAGTGAAACAACATAGCCAGAGTGATGTGAATGACTTCATAAAGTACACACTCGGGAGTTTGTTTTCCATATCAAACGTGCGAAGTCTGAACTTACAAGGAGAGGATGCAGGACTGAACTGTGTGTAGGCTACTTAATATTGAGGAAAAAGCCCCAATCAAATAAGCGAATGTCTGCAGCCCCGCCTCCGTTTTCAGATGTCTCCGTTTTCCCCATTCACACTGACACGGAGCAGCAGCCTTTTAGAATGAAAACGGCCTCTCCAGCGTTTTCAAAACCCTCTGTTTTCGGAGCTCTAAAACTCCGGCGTAGTGTGGACGGATGGCGTAACCGTAGCTAAACTTAAGCGTTTTAAAACGAAAACGCATTAGTGTAAACGGGGCCTAAATCTCATTTTCCTCAAATTTACCCTTATTTTGTCTCTTACCTAGTTTTGTGGTTTATTAAGTGTAGGCTTCAAAAGTACACGTGTTTAAGCGTAGATACAGTGTGTGTGTGTGTGACTATATAGTACGTGCAGCATTCAAAGAATAGACATCAAGTTTTACAAACACGTATAAACAATCCTTTTAAAAACATTATAATGTTCAAATTTATTTGCAATATATTAGTAACATGGTATTGCTGTTGCTGTTCATTGCTTTTTTTTTTTCTCCAAAGTGGTTTCAAACACTTTTTTTCTCCTTAAGTGTCCTCTAAAGTGGCCCCTTTTTCTCCCCGGTGTGTAGGGCATTAGGATGCTCCCTTCAGATTGGAATCTGCCTCCAGATTCATGGCAGTAGAGTAAGGTTTACTTAATCAAGCTCTTCCAGCAGAATGTCATTGTCATATCCTGCATTTTCCACTGGCCTTGTCAACAATGGATACGCAGAGTTTATTAACATTCAAGTGATGGCTCACTGATTTAGGATTTGGCCAGTGCTGAATAGATGCTTAAAATCTTGAAGGAGCTTGTGGATAGAGCTTGATGCCAGAAGGTCAGTGATTGCTTAATGACGGATGTAATAGATGATATGCATCATTATGCATATGTTATTGTCTGTGAAAACAAGTTGGACAGACACTGTCTAATGGGTACATGATGATGAGTACAGGTACAATGCGTGTGAAAATGAGCCATTGTCCACCATAAAATCTCATCAGTGAGTCATTTGTTTGGGCTTGCTTTTTAATGTCTATTATTTACTAAATCCTATTAATAATAGTTATGTTTATTACTATCCCTTTTCAATTATTAAAGTCTGTCTGAGTAGATGAGGGCTTGTGCATAATAATACCCAGCATCTGTACGTGATGCAGCAAACCATTCTTCACTGGCCTAATGGCTTAGGCAATAATTACAGGGCTGAATTAAACTACCGGGAGGGAATAGAGTGTGATTTGCCCTCCCATCGGGGCCTTTGTGTGCTGCTTTTCAGCCAGAAGAGGATGTTTCTGTTTCTCAGAGCGATGCTTTACACACACACACATACTTGAATGCAATTAGGCACAGATTACTAGGCAGCCCGTCAGTGGCGTCTACACAAAGAGCTGCCAGCGTTTATTGTTTCCTGTTTTGCAAACATGCTATTTTATAAATGAACTTTTTAAAGTGAAAACTGTCATTTGCAAAATGCAGGAGCAAGAGGAGGAGTATCTCTGAGGACTGGCCTTTATTTATGAGATTGTAATTTGTGCTCAACACTGGCCAGGTTTCTTATTTATAAATAAAGCCTGTCCAAAACAAATATGTAATATATTAATGGACCACTATTAGATTTGAATAAGGTATGTATTCACCGTGGAATTATTATAATTTGCTTTTGTGATGTCACAACGTTCATTCATTTTTTACCAAGGTCTTGTATTGATGGTAGGAGAGTTGGACCACTTTGTAAAGTCTTTTTCAGCTCATCTTAAAAATAGAGTTCAGGTCTGGACTCTGTTGTGGCCAATCCATGTGTAAAAGAATCTCATGCTCCCTTAACCATCCTTTGAATCCCTTTAACCTCTTGAATTCCCCTCACATTGTGAGCATAGAAATCACTATAAAGCATAACTGTGAGTTCTACTGTTGTTTATTTACGATTTGATTTCACTAGACGCTTATGTGATTTTTTTTTTTCCCGACCACATTTCTTTCTCACAGATGATGGTTCCCCACTATCCTTCCAGTTTTTAATAATGTGTTGGACAGTACCCTGTTTAAGCAGTTTCTGCAATCTCCTTAGATATTTTCTTTGCTTGATACATGCTAATACTTGGATATTGTCCTTGACCACAGGGTGTGTCTTTCAATATGATTGTTAAAAAAATTTGAAATTATACTCACTGCATTAGTTATGGTTAAATTAATAACTTGTTACCAGCAGAAACATAATCATCCATACAGTATTTATCTAATGGAAGGCTCTTAGCTATTTGCTTGGTTAAATCCAACTGGAGACTATAAATATACACTCACTGGCCACTTTATTAGGTACACCTGTCCAACTGCTCGTTAACACAAATTTCTAATCAGCCAATAACATGGCAGCTAAATAACGGCTCAATGCTTTTAGGCATGTAGACATCGTCAAGAAGATCTGCTGTAGTTCAAACTGAGCATCAGAATAGGGAAGAAAGGGGATTTAAGTGACTTTGAACATAGCATGGTTGTTGGTGCCAGACTGGCTCATCTGAGTATTTCAGAAACTGCTGATCTACTGGGATTTTCACGCATAACCATCTCTAGGGTTTACAGACCGGTTTCTTGAACATGACAATGAGTTCCCTGTACTCAAATGGCCTCCATTGTCACCAGACTCAATCCAACAGGTCACCTTTGGGATGTGGTGATTGTGGTAAACAGGACATTCGCATCATGGATGTGCAGCTGACAAATCTGCAGCAACTGTGTGATGCTACCTTGTCAATATGGACCAAAATCTCAGAATAATATATTCAGTACCTTGTTGAATCTATGCCATGTAGGATTAAGGCAGTTCTGATGGCAAAAGGGGTTCAACCCAGTACAAGTTAGGTGTACCTAATAAAGTGGCCGATGAGTGCATATACATTTTTTTTTTTTTTTGTGGCAAATAAAGAATTAGCAATTGGAGGACTGGTAGATGAATAGCCAGGGAGAAATAAAAGACACAGAGCTTGTGAAAAAGGGAAACTGAGACTGTGTGATTATTTATCATGTGCTCGAGCACAAGATGGCAGGAAGGTGGGTCGTGAAGAATGGGATATGACATCAAGCCTGCAAAGGAACATCCTTCTCCAGGCAAAGCAGATCAGACATATCATCCGCTACCAGCGTCCTAGCAATGACTCAGGCAAGCCTAACAAAGACAGTATACAGCTAGAAAAGAGAGAGAGTGTGTCAGCTCGAGAGTCTGCTGGAGACAGAGAAACAGATGAAGGCTGGAGGAGGAAGAGGATTGCAAACAAGAAATGGAGAGTGAGTGGAATTTGTAAGACTGCCACTGTTGTTCATGCACACATTTTAAACTGTGTAGCTCTGCTTCAAACGTTACTAAGCTGTCTACACACTCAGTATTTTAAGGTGTTTTTGGCCCTCTCCCAAGGCTGTTCCAAAAGGTAAGCAACTTAATTATACTGCCGGCTAACACAGCTTGTTTTGGCCAGATTCTAAGGCAGCGTAATATGTATCCATCACAGAGGAAGTAATCCTACAATGCATAATGCATAAAAAGAGACACAGTAAGCAAATAAATATAATACTGAGGACAAATTCAAGGAAGTTATAAATACATGACTATGCTAGAGAAATATGATCATATTAAAATAGAAAAAAAAATCACAATATTGTTGAGTATGATTTCTTTTTTTATTAAGATACCATAGACTAGAAAATGCCAAAGTGCCTATAGAAAAGCACAAGATATTCTCTGTTCATTTTAACCAATCAGAAAATAGATTGTGATTTCTCTGATTTGTTGATTTCACATTAGGGGTTCTATTTTAAAGATCTAGGCACAAAGTCTAAAGTGCATGCCGCGAAAGCAATAAGGGAGTGTCTGAATCCTCTTTTGCTATTTTAAGGACGGAAAAATACGCTCTGTGGCGCATGGTCTAACAGGGTTGTGCTTATTCTCTTAATGACTTATGGGTGTGTTTTGAGCATAGCGTGCATTAAAGCAATCAGAGACTCATCTCCCATTCCCTTTAAGAGTCAGTTGTGTCATGTCATGGCATGTCTGCTATTTAAATGGCGGACTTTGTAAGTGGAAAAACTGAATGCTTTACTAGCCAGAAAACAGTTAAACAGACCATCTGCAGCGCGAGGATAAAGAAGGAGCCTCCTCCAATCAGCCTTTACTTTCTCTTTCTCTTTCGTGGATAAGGAAACAGTGTTGTACACTCCACTGTAGACATCCATTAGCCTACATATGTAATTTAGTTTAAGCGCAAAGATTTGTTTCAAAACTATTTCTAAATGCAGTTCTAATTACCAGCAAACGAATAAATGTACAGAAAAAACAAAGTGTGGTCAATTATATCCAAACACACGTGATATGCCCCATATGGTCGAAAACCTGACAGGGGGACAAATGCAAGCTTGTTTTTAATAAAAACAAATATAAATATTTTTATAATAAAAAATAATACTGCTAATAATAACATTATACAAAAGCAAGTTGCCGTGAATAAACTGAAAAAAGCCCCCCGAGATGAAGAAGGCATGGAGGCAGTGGTTTTTATATTTATGTAGAAAGTAATAATGTTTGTAATATTTTAATCCTTTAATTCTTCTTAATTTGTAAAGATATCTGCATATTTCTGTACATCCTGCATGTTGCTATGTGTAAGCGAGGCGCATAACACACCTCTTTTCTAGACCGGAACACCCATGAGTCTACAAAGTGGCGTAAATGGATTTGCTATTTAAACAACGTGATGAAAAACTGGAAAATTAGGGTTGCGCTGGTCTGAAAATAGCAACACGTCACGGCAAACACATCTTGTGCCTTATTGCACCGGGTGCATAATAGGGCTCTAGATCTGGACTGGTCATCATACGCAATTCTGACATTGTCATTAGCATCACAGCAGAACAAGTTTACACAAAAATGGTCTGTTTTTTCCACTGACAAATATAACTGTGAGAAACAAACTCGCAACAACATTTTGTTTGATGGACGTAAATAGAAAGCTTGACCATGAACGAAGAGAGTGTGGAACTCAGCACTGAATAAAACAATAAACAAAAAAAGTGGTAATAAGCACATCTGTTTAACCACTGCTTTCAGTATATAAGCAGACATGTCTCTGATTGACTACATTGTTCAGTGCTGCAAAATCACATTGTCAATGGAAACCTCTGATGCTTGTTTTAAAAAGCCAAAGATGCTATTATTACAGGTTTAGCTGAGGGTACTGATGGGATTATTCAGGCTTCTTACTCGAAAGGGAGTAAGAAATTTTCCGTGGACTTGGTTATTCAACCACTTTTGTAATACATTTGACATGTTCAATTGTGAGAAAAAAAAACATTAATTGCATTTTAGTTAGTATTTTTGCTTATTAGAGTACTTGAATGTTAGCTTATTAGCATGCTAATTTTGAACTCTAAATCTTAGTCACTCTAAATCAATTAAACTCATTTCCAAGTCAGGTCTTCTGAGTAGAGCTCAGTTTTTGCTGTAAGTTGTTTATATGTAGCATGCTCCACACTAGTCATTCCTGAGACCTTGATGACAGGATGCTGCCTTAGAAGACAGCTCCCTCCCTATGTAGGCAGTAGGCAGCAAGACAGCTTGTTATGAAATTCTTTGGATTGGAGCTGTGTTTTTTGTGTTTGTGTGTGTGTATTTGTGTGTGTGTGTGTTCGGTCACAGCATTAAAATCTGACAGATGCGTCCCTAGAATCTGTAGCAGACTGTTCAAACAATGTGGTTGGTTTTTGTCTTGTCCCCCTGAAACTCGGTGTGTATTTCAGTCCTTGGTGAAATGGCTGTCAGACGATGTAGATGATAAAAACGCATTCTCACTGGAAAAACATTCACGCAGCACTGTGTATTTTCACGAAAACAGTTTACATCAGCCATGTGATTTTTAGCCTGTAGGCATCTCTCTTTTACTGATTTGACATCAATATAATGCTTCTGCCCGATTTAATCTGCTGCTTAGTATTCACTGAACAATTTGTACCTTGTGTTGTTTTGCTAAAGATTTGAATTAACATGTCATTATCATACAATGAGGGCATAACACTAGAGCTTGCATCATGTTAAGTGCTTTGGCTGTGTGTTCTGCATGCCATCTCCTGCTCCCTTCATTCCCGAAGCATGGCACGAGCCGCCATTTGGGTCTGTCGGAAAGTTAAATGAGCCAGAGCTTAAGGTGAACCCCAAAAACTGCCTCTTTTTTTTTTTTTTTTTTTCCAGGATGTTACAGAATTATAGATTACATTAAACTGGGTTTTATTGTCCATAGAAGATTTTAGAAGATCTGAAAATTCTGAAAAGGTATCATCTTACCTGAAATTTAGCCTTAATGAGTGATGTTTGTAATACTGAAATGTGTATATACAGTTGAAGTCAGAATTATTATTGATTTATTTATTTTTTCTCTTTTATATATTTCCCAAATGATGTTTAACACAGCAAGGAAATTTTCACAGTATGTCTGATAATATTTTTTCTTCTGGAGAAAGTCTTATTTGTTTCATTTCAGCTAAAATAAAAGCAGTTTTTATTTTTTTAATTCATTTTAAGGTCAAAATTATTAGCCCCTTTAAGATAATTTTTATTTCGATAGTCTACAGAACAAACCATTGTAATGCAATAACTTACCTAATAACCCTAACCTGCCTAGTTAACCTAATTAACCTAGTTAAGCCTTTAAATGTCACTTTAAGCTGTATAGAAGTGTCTTGAAAAATATTTAGTCAAATATTATGTACTGTTATCATGGCAAAGATAAAAAAAATCAGTTATTAGAAATGAGTTATTAAAACTATCATGTTTAGAAATGTGTTTAAAAATCTTCTCTCCGTTAAACAGAAAATGAGGGAAAAAATAAACAGGGGGGCTAATAACTCAGGGGGGCTAATAATTCTGACTTCAACTGTATGTTACCGGCAATGTGTGAAATCCCGGTATTCTATAGAATGCCTAGGAGATGTATAGAATAGCTGATTGTATTATGTAAAGTATGAAATTTCAGTTTTTGTAAAGATTTTGTGTACTTTTCCTAGGTACTCTTTACAATTCCTAGGCAGAATAATATTTTTTTAGTAACTGGTTTTGGTTTTAAAACACGCAGTTTATAGCAGCATTGACTCTTACTTGAGATCGTTAATTGTAGAACCGTCGTTGCAAGTCAACATGGTGTGATTCCTGCCCTGGCACTACACACCCTTCCGACATGGCCACACAACAATCCATAGGGAAAGTTACAGGAGAGCGTCTGTGGAACCTCAGCTGGATAATATTCACTGGCGTCATGAGAAAAATTATGACAATGTTGTCTGGCATGTGGTGGTGGAACCTCTGCCTACTGGCAATATGCTGTCTTAAAATATTGTTCAACACTCGTGTGCTTCGATCGGCATCATCTGACAATGAACCGAGCGCCACCGCCAACATCAGTGGTGGGAAAAATGGCAGAGGTAAGCCAGTTACATACTTTACTGCACGGCAACTCTGCATTCTATAGAATGCCTTGGCAATGTAGCAATATTTCATACTTTGACATTCGATTTTAGGCATTCTAAACTGTATATTTTCTTGGTATTCTGTAGAATGCCAAATTTCACACATTGCCGTTAACATATATATTTCAGAGAGATTTTAGCTGCTGTCTGGGCTTTAACTGACACTACACCTTTCTTTCTTCATGTGTTCAATTCTTTTTCCCGTTGTCATGTCATTTTATTACATGTCATTTAATTTATAAACTAATTAGTTTTGTTTGCATATATGGATTTCTTGGGTTGTTACCAAAATTAAGTAAACCCTTAGAAATATGTATATCAGTAAAAAACCACTGGTCACCAATTTTGTAATGTGCTTTAATTTAAAATAAAATGTGTGTATATATATATATATATATATATATTACTTTCTATGGGCTGCACGGTGGTAGAACGTTCGCCTCACTGCAAGAAGGTCGCTGGTTCGAGCCTCGGCTGGGTCAGTTGGGGTTTCTGTGTGAAGTTCTCCCCAGTGTTGGCGTGGGTTTCCTCCAGGTGCTCCGGTTTCCCCCACAAGTCCAAAGACATGTGCTATAGGTGAATTGGGTAAGCTAAATTGTCCATAATGTATGTGTGTCAATGAGTGTGTATGGATGTTTCCCAGTGATGGGTTGCAGCTGGAAGCGCATCTGCTGCGTAAAACATATGCTGGATAAGTTGGCGGTTCATTCTGCTGTGGCGACCCCAGAATAATAAAGGGACAAAGCCGAAAAGAAAATGAAGAAATGAATGAATCAATTACTTTCTATTTTATTTATTTTCTGAAGCATGGTGACTAGCCATGTTTCCATCCTAAAATGTCTTTTAAAATTTTGTAAAAAAAAAATGTAAATGCCAAATGTGAATTAGGCGCATTTCCGTCAAATTGTTAGAGCGCTGTACCTCAGTATTGGTAACATTTTTTTTTCTGTTTTTACTTTCTTTCTTTCTTTCTTTCTTTCTTTCTTTCTTTCTTTCTTTCTTTCTTTCTCTAACACACTCTTTTGAAAGAAGCGAAGGATGCTTTCATGGATTTTGACCACAGTTGTGCTTTTGAAGGTAGTATAATATGGCTGCCTACTTTTTCAAACAGCCTTAACATCCACAGAGCACCTCTGATGTTTAAAAATGCTGTCTAGCTGTCTGGGTAGGCAGCTTTGTAGGTTTTGGATCTGAGCTGAATGTAGCATCTCCTGTAACCTAGATGTTTGTGTCTCTTTTTTTTATTTCCTCTCTCTTCTTCTTCAAAGTCTATTAATGAATAGGTTAGCTAGCGTGGTCAGATGTTTGGTAGGTTGTGCTATTGGACTGATGGCTTTTTTGAAGTGCTGGTGTGTGATCGTCTCCTCTTCTGTGTGCTTCAGCTGCTCTGTGTATAAAATCCTACAGAAGAGCTTTTTTCCTCATCTCCTCCTTCCCCTTCAATACTCATTCAATCATCTACCGTAGGCATATCCAACTAGTATTGTTTAAAGAAGATGCAGGGCTAATTTGATACTTTATCTGACCTGTAGATCTGTACAAATTCAATAATGCAGTTCAATTTCCTCTTACTCGCAGATTTATCTCTCCCAATCAGTTTAGCTGCTACTGTTTTTTGTTTTGTTTTTTGCTCCATGATAGATTGATCAAGGTTTTAGTAAATTCAACCTGTCAGGTTTTTTTATTAATCGACCACAGGAAAATATGAGATTAAGGATATCTTTGTCATCTTTTCTGGCACCGGATTCTAATGCCAGTATGTGCTCCATCACCGGATATAAACATGGATTGTTGCAATAACATTCGTCCATTTTCTCTACAATGTATTTATTTAACAGTTCTTCACTAGATAGTCACTCGAAAGGTTTCACAGCTGCTGAAAATGTATTCTTGGCAAGCTTTGGGGCTCAAATAAACATTCCCCTTCACCCTGAGGCGCATCGAGTTTAAAACCCACAGGAAATAATGGAAAGTATCCATACTGACACAAATCAGTCCTGGTAAAGATAGATTTATTTATTGTTAAATTCTACATTCTCAGAATTCGCTTTATTTCGATTAAACATTCTGTTGACCATGACTATACTGTATCAATGTTATTAGAGTATCAGACTCTCAGGTTACATACAGAAATAGTTCACCCTTAAGATGAACATTTGCTGTTTATTTAACCACAGAGCATCCAAGATATGTTAAAAGACATTAAAGATCTTTGGCTGAAACTAATGGAGCTAATAATATGCCAAAACAATCTGAATTCGAATTGTGTCAATTTGAATTATTGACAATGTGTTCTGAATTCATAGGCTGCAGATGGATATCTGAAATGACATTAAATAACACTAAAATAACATTTATTTTTTTACCTATTTCCAGACACCCCCCCCCCCCTCCAAAAAAAAAAAAAAACACCCTCGTAATTTGCACTCTGTACTTCATCCATATCTATGAATCAAGCAGCGGCGAGTGATTCTTCCCTGTTCTTCTCATCTACTCTTACCTGTTGAACATCCCTGAACTATTTTCTGCTGAATCTGAATTTCATGATGTGAATTTCTGGTTTTGACTTTTAGAATATTGAATTTGATGTTCGGAATTTCTTCATCCTGAAAACCTGAAACTCTATTTTTACCAACTGGAAATCTGCAGTCTGTGAATTCAGAACACAAAAAAATCTAAAGTTTGAAAATACGTTTATAAAAATTCAGTTGTCTTACATTTCAGATGTTCAATATTCAAGTTATGAAATTCAAATTCAAATTAAGAAATTCTAATTCAAATTAAGAAATTCAAAACAAATTTTAAAGGCATATAAAAATTCAGATTTATTAAATTACAATTGTCAATAATTCAAATTAACACGATTTAAATTCAGATTGTTTTGGCATATTATTAGCTCCATAAAACCGTGGTTCTCAGTGATTAGAAAGTAAGTCAGTCTATATTTTTAGATTCAACATATACAGCAAAAATAAATGAATAACAACAAACTGACAACACATTGAGGTCTCATTAAGTGAGATGATAGGTCTATGCAAGAAACTAAACATTATTTACAACTTTATTTCCATTATTCATTCATTCATTCATTTTCTTTCGGCTTAGTCCTTTTATTAATCTGGGGTCGCCACATCGGAATGAACCACCAACTCATCCAGAAAGTATTTTATGCAGCAGATGCCCTTATCAGCTGCAACCCATCACTGGGAAACATCCATACACACTCATTCACATTCATACACTACGGACAATTTAGCTCACCCAATTCACCGGTACCACATGTCTTTGGATTGTGGGGCAAACTGTGGAATACCTGGAGGAAACCCACGCGAACACGGGGAGAACGTGCAAACTCCACACAGAAACGCCAACTGACCCAGCCGAGGCTCGAACCAGTGACCTTCTTGCTGTGAGGTGAACATGCTACCCACTGCGCCACCATGCAGCCCTTTATTAGCTTTTATTATCTTATTAATCCACAGCCTCTGCTGCAAATTATTTAAAAAATGTCTCATTATACAGTAAGACGCTCATGCTCCAGGCTGGTCAATTCGGGTCATCTTTATTTTTATACCATTTTATACAAGTAGATAACTCTGAATATTGTTAATGATAATGTTGCAATTATACTACAAGGTTGTCCTGGTATTTTCTTAAAACAACATCTAAACATTGCCTTTAGGTGTTAATATAGTATAAATGAATAATTGACTTTCCTCCATTGACTATTAGAGTATAAAGGACACTAGAGGTGTAACAGTTATTTCTTAAAGGGGTGGTCCACTTCGATATCATATTTTAAACTTTAGTTGATGTGTGATGTAGCTGTGTGAACTTAAACAACGTCTCTGAATGTAATAAGCTCAAAGTCCAATGCAAAGGGAGACATTGGCTTTTACAGATTTAGCTTAGCACAGCCTACATCCAGACAGCCTACATCCAAAGAAAGCTAAAATGCTGTCCAAACGCTGGTATTTCCATAGAGCTTGTTTTGTTTCTGTATTTGGGGCTTCCAAAGGACACGACACAAAGACAGAAGTGCTTACAGTTTAATTTTAATTATGTTCCAGAGAAATATTAATATATATAGCTAGCATTTTACAAAGAACAGCTTTCAGAATCTCTCCCAGTTCAGTGCTGGATTCGGCTAAAAAATCCTCAAAGAATGAGCAGCTCCAACCATAATAGAAGAAGCTGTGGATTAAGCGATAACCTGTAGGTATTTTTGTTTCTTAAAATTGATCAATTACATGCACAATTTCTAGTGTTAATGGTATGTTGTAGCAAGGACGTAAACAAGGATGTAAAGAACGGGTAATGCTGTTTGGCACGTTAACAATATAGCTACAAATTCATATTTATCCGTCAAACCGCTGTAAACCCCTACTGTCTTCACCAGCGCTGCAGTGTCTCTCTATGCGGACGCTTTCCCTGCCTTCTACATCTCAAATAACGAACCCACAAAAGATATATGAATGTTTACTTACACATGCTCATTCCGAATATACTGTATGTGAAAGACAGTTGTCAGGTTTGATTTTAGAGAGCAGGCGTGAGGTTCAGCTGTGTCCTCTGTGTCATTTTCAGTCTGATTCAGGCTCAAACTGATACGGCTAACAGCTACTCTGACTGACAGTGTTTACAAGGCGCAAAAGCGCGTGCTTGTAGGGGTGTGACGATTTTCCTGATGACATACAGCCGATCCGCAAATCACAGCACATGATGTTAGCTGACCAATCAGAGCCAGTTTTCAAATCAGAGTCGTTTTCATGTTAGCTGAATAACTGTATTTAATCAAAGTAAGATATATGAAAAAAAATGTGATGCTTTACAAATGAAGCATGAGTACACACTGCTTTGCATCTTAAAAACACCACCAAGCCTTAAAAATACACTCTGGACCACCCCTTTAATAAATGTTTAGTTTTTAAAAAATGTTTTTTTTTAACTGATTTGGTTATATGAATCACAGAGGATCACGTTTTCACCTAAAAAACTTGATGTTGGTTGACGTTTTGTTGGTTGAAGGATAGAGTGAAGGAAGTGGATGAATAGAGAGGGAAAGGCTCTGTTAGGAAGGGTGTTTTGAAGACTGACACTCCACATAATACAACCTATTAATGGCAAATAGAAAGTGAAAAGATCTCCTTGGGTGAGCGGTGACAGGCTGGTCTGGGATGTCACAGTAGGACTTGGCCAGACAGAGCAAAGAGGAAAGAACGTGAAGACACTTTTAGGAATGAACCAGAGCATTTTAAGAGCTGGTCAAAGGCACTCAATCTATAAAGAATTATTTCCAGAGGAAATCAAATATTCGACAGGCATGACCATTCCGTTTCAGTGGCCTGTGGAGGGATGAGGGGTTCAGAAAAGAAAGGTGCTTTGTTGGTGCATCCTATTCCCTGCAGACTTGCCTACTTTGTCTCTCCATGGGCAGCCTGTATGAGCACAGATGCTGTGATGTTGACTGTAAGCCATTACCACCTTCCTTTTGCTGCTGTCTGTTGGCATTCAAAGTTCCTGCCACTTTGTGGATTCAACTCACAAGCAATCACATAAAGAGTAAGAGTGAAGCTCTCTCCAAAGGTAGACTGTCATTCAGGTCTGCCTGCAGTTGAATGGCCATGACTCATTTTTTGCCTCCGGAGACACCTCAGGGGAGAAACCACTCTTTATTCTCTTCATCTACATTCACACATTCAAGCATACACAATTCTCCTCATAAACTAAGAAGAGTAGTCAAATATCTTCAGCTCGTTGTATCAAAATGTGTATTCTTGACGACTGCTAAAGTTTGAGAAACATCTTTCTTAATTTATTTATTTTTTTTATGGGGATTGGGGGTCATTTTTTGTTTTCAGTCAGTGCTTTGGTTACATCCATTAACATAGTAATGTATTACTAAATTTTATATTTTTTATTTATTTTAATTTAATATTATTATTTTATTATTATTTATTTTAATATGTAATCTTTGATTTTTTTATTACAATTTATATAGTCATTCATATAATCCTTATTCAGTTGTTTGTTATTTAAAGATTATAATACTTGAATAATAGTATTATTTTTTTGTAATTTTTATACTTTTTGTTTTTAGGATTTAGTTTTTTATTCCAATTAGCTAAAGCTTTTTTTGTTGTTTGTTTGTTTGTTTGTTTGTTTGTTTGTCGTTAACACTGATTTCAGGGTACATACCACTCAACACTTACACACCCATATTGATTGAAAGGGGAAGAAAAACCTATTTGTGTCTTGTGTAAGAATATTTTGATGATAAAACATATTTTATTAGAATGTGTATTTTAAAATAATATTAGAGAACATTTTTATTCAGGAAATATTTAAAGTGAAATGTTTAAAAAGGTGTCTTCTGGAGTAATTTTAGAATATTTATCATTAATCAAACTAAAAGATTGTCTATGATTCCTTTTAGTGTTGTTGTTGTTGTTATTTTTTATGTTTTTTTGTACAAAGAAAGTTTATTAAGAAACTGATAAGATTGCATGTTATACATTGTATATTTAGGCTCATTCCTAATTCTATTTTTTACCCTACCCCTTCCCCTTGGCCCTTGAAACAGAGTGTGAAGTGGAGGGACTTCAGATTTTACCTCTAAAAATGGGACAGCACTACAACACCTGCACATGTCATTATATGTCATTGTGATCTCTTGCTTCATATTAGATCGACGAGTTATTCCAGTTGTATTTGGTATTTATCTTCAGGAAATCACTGAAGGCAGTGATTATCGTGATATCGTGTTATCATAATGATATAATGCGGCATAACATCACTGTACTGTGCATTTACACCGTGGCCATATTCATCTAAACAAACAAAAACAAATTTAACGTTATACCAGACACGGTAAAAAGGTCATTCCCAGCCAATAGACCTTTCTGACAGTATTCAAGTGTCATCGAGTGACAGATTTATTACATAGAGTTATTATGGATTATATATAGCAAAATGTATCTTTCTTTATTGTTTTTTTTTTAAAAGCATGACAGTAAAACACGAACGCGGTTATGAATATATTAAAGCAGGTGCTTATCTGCTGTAAAACTTCGTAATAATGACAAAAAATACTCATTTGTGCAGTTCCTTACTTCCGTGTGCAGCCATGCTGCCATTGTAGATGGTGTATTCTGGGAAATTTGTGTACCCCTTGGTTTCGAGTGTGGTCCTGAAAAATCTGTTTCAAGGCCTATCTAGACCTACCTCTTAGCCCTACGCCATCAAGCTAAAAAGAATTTCACGTGAACGCGCAAAACGAGGGATAGTGGTAAGGGGGAGGGCTAAAGCCACCTTTCCACTGCACCAGCAAATTACAAGCGACAGACCGGAAGTCCTTCATTTCCTATGGAGATTAGTCCGGGAGCTGCGTGGAGTTCCGATCATCTCCGTATACGGAAAATTCGGATCCAATTTGAGCTGTGGATCCATTAAAATATTTGAACTCCTGCAACTAGAGCGTATGCTTCCGGCCGACCGGATGTGATGTATTCCAGTGTTGTCCAAGTAGATCCATGCACACAAGATTAGAAATAGTAGTTTTTCATTATTTTTTTAATCAGAAAAACAGTTTATATTAAAAAACATTTGTATTCATAAATGAGTAATAAAAATATCATATTTTTTTATGTTGTCTTTACATTCCCTCCAAAATTTTTCTAGTATTCATTCATTCATTCAGTCATTCGTTCATTTAACCATGGTGAACGGACAGAGAAGGATGGTTCTTGCTTTTGCACTCCTTTATTTCAGACACAGAGAGAATCTAGCTTCTCTCGCATAATGCACGACAAAACTGAAAATTCTGGGCAACTGCCACAAGGGGGCGTATTCCGACAGTCGTGTGCAGTGGAAAGGCGGCTTTAGCGGTAGAATTGGGATTGGGACTTAGTATAGGTTTTGCCATGAATATAGCCAATGCTGCTAATATGACATTAAAACATAATAAATAAATAATAAACTCTGATTTCAGCCATTTATGTAGCAGTTGAGAAGATGGTGACAAATCATAAGTTCCAAAAGTTCTGTGTCTAACTGCTCTGAAAGTGTTTTTTTTTATTGACCTACTAAAAGAGTATTATTGCAAAAGCAAGACTGTGTCTCTGAATCATGATCCTTTCCCGAGCTTTTTCCACTGGGATTGCAAACTGCATTCACATAATAAAGCACCAGGGGTGATGTATGGATGTTTGAAAAGCGCTTATTTTATGTGTACAGTGGCTTTGCCATTTATATGTAGGACAGCTCATTCAGTGTATTCAACATTACAGTACGTTTCAAAGTAGAGAACGTTGAATGCCGACATGAATGAGTGATATTTGCGGAGCCCTATATTTTATCTCCTGCTGTTTTAATCTCTCTCTCTAAAGGAGAAACGTTTTTTAGTAACTAATCCTACATCACAGCTTTAAATGTGCGGTTTTGTAACTACTACTCCCAGCCAAATCCAGCCTGGAAGAATTGCGCAATAAGGGGAATGTGGACTTGCAGACTCCTGAATATCAAACCGTTGTCACATGAATTTTGCGGAAGTGTTTAACAAAAACATCAGTCATATGTGGAAAACAATCTCCATTTATTTATCAATGTAACAGTTATTTTCCCACTTAATAAAAGCTGATTTAATAAGGCGATTTTTGTGTTTATTGGTTTGTTTGAGCTTTATCTAAACTACCTGGCAATCATCTCTCCGCTATATGAAGCATTGACTTTTTTCGATGTTGAATTAGTTTTGAATGAGAGATAAGGAATTGCTGATATTGTCAGAGTAAAAGAATGCAGCTCTATATCCGAGCGATTTATAACTTTCCACTTAGCTCTGTGTACAAAAGCATAATACCGAAGTGAACACATGCATTAGCTAATTCATACACACACTCACTCTCTAAGGCTTGCACAGGAACGCACTCAAAGGGAATTTTAAAGCAGTGGGGAGGAGAAGGACTTAAAATAGCCTTAAATGGTAATTGTGGTGGTGAATGTGTGGAAACTGCAAAATAGAAAGAAAAAACTCCAGCAAGGACAGTTGTTTCGCTCAAACCATCAGTCAGACAGAAATAAAAATGTATAGTGAGCAGCCCACATCCTGAAGGGCCACTCTTCCCTCTGGAAATTATAGGTGTTAGGTGCACATTTAGAAAGTGCAGTTGAGCCAGGCAGAGGCTGAGCTTTTCTAATGCAGTCACACACACACCAGAAAACACACATTGCTCTTTTTCTGCACACAAGCTTCATTTCTGATGTGTTACTGAGTTACAACGTGTTGCTGCCTTTGTAGGAATATCATTGCTCGGGCTTCTTTGAACTTTTCTAGACTTCTGTAAATCTTGACGTGGCAGTGAAAAAGAAGGCGGCTTTCTGAAACGCCACACATCCGTCATGGTCACTCTTAGAGTAATGCTGGCCCGGGCTACGGTGAGAGTTCATGTGCGCTCTATGACTAGTATTACGCCACTGCTGAGCATGACGGATGTGTGGAGTTTGCACTCTTGAAGGTTTCAACTGAATGCTTTTTCTCAGGAAGTCAAATGCTGCAACTTTCTGTCCATATTAATTGAAATATAAGAATTAGTTAACCCTGAAATGTACAATTCTGTCATCATTTTTCTCACAGTTGTCATGTCAAACTTGGCTCTTATTTAAAAATGATTAAGTTTGAATTTCAGAAAATACCAAAAAAATAAATAAAAATACTGTGGAACTCTGCAGTGTTTTCTTATCGCCATACAGTGAATCTCACTGGAGTCCAGTGTTGATTTGAACTCGTTTGATCATCACTCGTTTTTTGGAAGGACAAAAAGGGAGAAGCATTTAAATTGTGTGTGTGTGTGTGAGTGTGAGTGTGTGTGTGTGTGTGTGTGTGTGTGTGTGTGTGTGTGTGTGTGTGTGTGTGTGTGTGTGTGTGTGTGTGTGTGTGTGTGTGTGTGTGTGTGTGTGTGTGTGTGTGTGTGTGTGTGTGTGTGTGTTAAACAGATTAAATTAACTCATAGCAGTTTGAAACAATGGGAGGCAATCATAAAAGTTTCATTTTTTGGATTAGAATTTTGTATGTAGAGCTGAAATGTGTATATAAAAAGCACTTGTTGATAGTGACACTGATGGCTGTGAAGTGAACTGCAGTGTACACTTGCTTGTTCTAGCATTTGTGCAATGTGTACACAAATGTTCGCAAGTAGTTTGTGGAAGTATTAATAGGTTGCTTCAACTCAAAATTTAGGTCAAATATGGACAAGACCAACAATTGGAAATAAAATGAATAAACTCCACAACAGTTTTTCGCCATATTTGAACCAAATTTGATATGAAACTTCCCAGCAGAGTCTCCGGTCACACTTTATTTTGATGGTCGTTTGTTGTATTTAAGTTACTATGCATCTACATGCCAACTAATTCTCATTAGATTATAAGTAGACGGTTAGGGTTAGTGTAAGTTGACATGTACTTGCAAGTTTCTTATAGTCATTTAAATGTCTGTTGAAGGAGCAGTATCAACAGTTATTAAGCAGACAGTCTACTAATACTCAAATGGACCATCAAAATAAAGTGTTACCGAGTCTTCAAATGTAATTCACTCATCCTGAATGCACTAAAAATGCTGGGTTGTTTCAACCCAATTTTGAGTTAAATATGGACACACAACATCGTGTTGTTTTTTTTCAATGAAATTTATATTACACTTTTTAAAACTCAATGTTTGGGTTTGTCTATAATTCATCCAATACTCAGTTAAAACAACTCAGCATTTTTAGAGCGTATACTATCTTAGGACATGGACAGGTTATTAACACTTTTTTGGTAGATATTTTAATGTTGCAACACAGGCTGATTGTGGATATGTACCCCTGTCTACGTTTCTGGAGAGCGTGAATTATATAGCCAGAGGTACGTATGGCTGTATTTCGTCTTTAAATGAATGCTGTGGGGCGGTGTAACGCCACTGATGGCTTCTGTGACTTTTAGTGCTACAAGCTGACTGCATAACTCCATATGAATGGCTTTTCCGGTTTCCCCAGCAGATGAACTTGTGACGTGAAGCGGAGTTGACCATGATGACGAGGTTCGAGTCCGGCAAAGAACGGTTTCAGAAACTGAAAATAAATAAATAAATACATAAATAAACAACAGGCTGAAAACATGGTAAAATCACATGGCTGTGACAGCTTTTCTTTCTTTAGATTGCTTTTGAAAACACTATCGGTAGGGTTTAGGGATGGGGTGGGTTGGTCAGTGAGTCAATCAGTCGACTGCAAGCTGGTCTGGTCGGCTAAAATGTATATTGCGCCCTCTGGTGCGTTTATGCGAGAAGAGGACACGCTAAAGAAATTTGAGATCATCAAAAAGCATATACAGCAGCCTCTGGTGTGTTTGCAAAAACAAAAACTTTGAGAAGACGTACCTCCGGTTATGTATTTTGCTGTTCCCTGAAATGTAGACCTGGGTAGATATTCGCAATGCGCCTGCAGTTTGTTTATTTATTACTATAAACCATTGTGGTATTGTTTTGAGCTTGTTTTTTTCCAAAAACAACTGGAATACAAGAAAGTAGATGTTCTAATTCTTGGTTCATGTTTGTTAAAAATCTAAATTATTACTAGATCTTTTTATGCAATACAGAGAGCCATATTATATTTTTAGGGCTACATATAATTTTTTTTAGTAATATAATTTATGTGTTTACTACTGACCTGTCCTCACAATGTCAAATAGCTCAGGTCTTACCAACCTTGCAAGGACATTTGGTCTTCACAAAGCATATTAAACAAGAGCACTCACACACTAACCCACACACTAACATATACACACACACACACACACACACAGACAGAACAGTCACTTTCTAGCTGCAGCAGCACAGTGATTCACAGGCCCACCGGCGTCATTTAACATTTAGACTGGAGGAAGCTAATTATCCACTCCCTGCTATCACTGCTACCGTCTCCAAACTAACTGGGTATCCTCAAAATTTCTTTGTTTTTTGCGTTAGAGCCAACTGACCCTGAATCAGTGAAGGGGAGCTTCTTCTTTTGGATTTCAGACCTCAATTCATGTTTAATAAAGACTTCCTGATTACGCTGACTGATATCAGGGCTGCTGCTATCAAGAAGCCAAGCGTCCATCAGACTATTGGATTTTTTTAGGCAGCTTGTCTTTCGAGCTGCTCAATATATCTGTGAAAGTGGAGTGTCTTTGATTTTCTGTCTCTATTTCTTTGGGGTGATAATCACGCATTGTCCTACCCTGTTATTTTGTCCACTTTTCATTTCGCCAGGTGCATCACAACACCGACAGGAGGAAACACAATCAATGTTTACCGCTCCCGAGCTAATCTGTGTGTTTGTGTCTGTGCCGGACTGTGTTTAGAGGTGTTTTGTGTGTATTTGTGCAGGTTTCGAGTTACTGTATCAGCCGGAGGTGGTTCGACTCTACCTGTCCCTGCTGACTGAGAGCCAGAACTACAACACGCTAGAAGCAGCAGCCGGTGCTCTGCAGAACCTCAGCGCTGGACAGTGGACAGTAAGTGTGTTCTCATAACAGTCCTGCACATATCCCAATTAAATCAGAAATCGATTCTTGATCCAATTCCATATCAGGGTTAGTTTTTATGACATTTATTTGCTCTGATTCTCAATGGTGTTTTCTTCATCTTAAGCAGAGGGTACTTTATGATAAAATATAAAACCTAAATACCTAATTATGTAATGAATTTTACAACAGCATAATTCATATTTTTTGACCTCAACTACAGGTCACTAAAATGTCATTAAATATTAATGATGCTCCTAAAAATCATTTGACAGAGTAATGACACTTTTAATCAGACATTTTAATATATTTCGATCCACTGAAATATAGTTTGATCCACTGAAAAAGGGATCAGAAAAATATTTATTTTAATGGCCTCATAATAATCATGTTTATGACAGATTTATGACAAGTTATGTTGTCTTAATAATGTCAAGGTAATAATTGACAATAAAGACAATAAAGACAGATAAGGACTGGTTGATAAGGACATATAAAGACTGGCTTTGATGTATTTGTTGTTGAATTGTAATAATAAATCATTTAAAATGTTATAACTGAGCAAATGACACTTAATAACAGTTTTCATAAGAATGTATGAAATTTCATTCTTATTCATGACATGTCATGAATTTAAAGGCATACAGTCGTATGAACACTCCCTTCAAGAAAAGTGTTTCCAAATGATTTTTTATTTTTTATTTTACTGACCATCAAACAAGTGATATTTCAGTGTTCAAGTAATTATTTTAATGCTTTCATTTTCACATTTTAGTCGTTTTTTTTTTGTCAGTTTTGACTTTTATTAGTTTTATTAAATATTTATACACTGTGAAACCCAAAAAGTTAAGGTAGCTCAAACCATTTGAGAAACATATTGCAACAAACCATTTAAGTTCAAAAACTTATCCTAACGAGTACTGTGAACTTAATCCATTTGAGTTAATGAAGTAATTTGAGCACAGTAAAACCCAATAAATGAAGAGATCTCAAACTAACTGAGTACTGTAAAACCAAATAAGTTAAGGCAACTCAAACCGTTTGAGGAAACTGATTGCAACAAACCGTTTTTAAAAGTTAAAAAACTAATCTATATGAGTACTGTGAACTTACTCCATTTAAGCTGAAGTAATGAGGTATTTGATTAACTTATTACACTGAAAAAAATTATTCAAAGATGATTCCTTGGATTTACTCAATTTTTTTACGTTAAGTGGTTGTAAACAATTTATTTGGGCTGAATTTAAACAACCAAATTAAGTTGAGCAGTATTAAATTTAATTTGTTTGTTTAAATTCAACACAAATAAATTGTTTTGCATGCAACACTTTTTTCTATTTACCTTCAACACTGAGTTTAAAACTCTTTTCAAATGAGTAGAATTAACTTTCAGTAAATTTTGAGTTAACTACACTTATTTCATTTGATAAAGTTGACTGTTGAGTTTAACAGTGTATAAATTTGTTTTATTAACTAATATAGCAATATAAATTAAATATATAAATTGTAATGTAAAGTGATTTTTTTTTGTGAATATTAAATGTATAATTAATTTAAATGTGTTTCTGATTTATTACCGTTGTACTAAAATCTTAAATGGTCCAGATTTGGGCAAAAGCAATTTCTTTCCAAGCATTGTTAATTCATTATTCTTTCAAATTACTAATCAAAACAACAAATGAAGTTAAATAACCAGTCAGGAAAACTCAAGACAAAACATCACAAATCAAAACAAGCTTTTCAACACCCACTGGACTCTACATGGCCTTCTGGAGGACAAATCCATAACCCTTCGTTTGAATTGTTTTGTTTCTGTCTGCTTACAGTGAAGTGCGCCTTGAACACATTCCTAATCAATACTTAATTATGAGCATGACACGTCTAGACCACAGTGTGTCACGTGTGGAGCTTTTTCCTCTCAGAAAACAAGAGGAAATGCCCCTAATAAACATGCACCTGCTGCATGAGTAAATCCCATTAAAGCACACTGCCCCGACCCGCTTCCCTCTCCATGTCAGACCTGAAGGGCAGCCATGCAGAAGCTCACAGCGTCTCTGTGTGGTTTCAGTGCTTCAGAACGGCTTCGTCTCTACTCCTGCCGACACACGACCTGTCCTGTCATGTCTGTGGTCTAGAAGAGGATTTGAGAGCCTATATTTATTCATAAAGTATCTCCCTTGTTTTTTACTAATGTGTTTCTAGGCTCACTACCATCTCCTAGTGGCCATGATGTGGTATTGCTACCACTTAATTACTATCTCAGGGACACATATTGAGAAATCCGCACGTTAAAGGAATAGTTCACCCAAACATACAAATTCTGTCTTCATTTACAATGTAGCCATTGACCTCCATGGTTTTCATATGTTAATGGGTACCATTCATGACATCTACACATATCAATATCTGATTGACATAGAGAACATTTTTAAAGATAAACTTTTGAAAACAAGGACAAGTTATAAGGGGGAAGGCAACATGTTTTGATGCAACCGGTCATTAACCCAGTTAAAATCTACTCTCTGTTAAATTCATTCTTCTTTTTCCCTCATAAGAACCCTTGTGGGTATTTAATAACATATTTATGTGTATGTAAACAACATTTACTATTTAAATTTAATGCAAAGAAGTATCTGCAATTTTTACCCAGTGTATAAAAATAGCTTATTTTTAATTTCCTATTGGTGTTATGATTGTAAAGTTTATATTAGTTTTATTAGAATATTTCTTTAAAATGGACAACTTTAAAAATATATTCAATCTTTGTAGACCATTACTATTGATATGTGTACTAGTTATAAATATTTTTTTCCTGACAGTAGCACTTAATATACTTAATATAATATAATTAATATAAATTTTTACCAGTGCTTCAAATGCTGGATTAAGGAAAAGCTTAATATTAAATTGTGATTTCTAGTACACATTAAACCTGGATACAGTATTTGCCACCAAAAAATGTTTACACTTCATGAAGCTGTTGTTTTCCATCATTAATAATGAACTATTAGAATGTTACACATAATAAAGTCAGGGCTGGACTGGGGCAAAAAATCGGCCCTGGCATTTTGGGCCAGAGCGGCCCACTAAATTCAATCAAAATGCTATCTATCTATGCACGTCCAATATTTTTATCAACTCATATTCTATAAAACACAAAAGCCATATACATGAAATAAATAAATAAATACAAACTTTAATCTTAATTTAATTTCTGTATACTGTCCATAAAGATATTTGTTGAGTTTTAAAAAATACACTATTCATTCATTTATTTTTCTTCGCATAAGTCCCTTATTTATCAGGGGTTGCCACAGTGGAATGAACTGCCAACTATTCCAGCATGTTTTATGCAGCAGATGCCTTTCCAGCCACAACCCAATATTGGAAATCACCCATACACACTCATTCACACACACTCATACACTACAGCCAATTTAGCTTATTCAATACACTATTCACTCAGCCTATATTCAATAATAAACATAACAAAAACTGCCTGCTAATGCATGGGTAAATCCTCAAAGGGAACAGTGTTACATTTTAACCTCTTTCACCTCATCCTGCTAGCTGTTTCACTATCTAAACAATGAAAACATAATATAAGTCAAATTTGTTTCATTTTGATATTATGATTAACAGACACCAAACAGCCTCGTGTAGCTGCATATTTTTATGAGCATCATCTTCACTACATATTGCATACTCACTGCATATTTATAACAAAACAGGGCTTAAATATAACTGTCTCCTTTCATTTCCATTGAAAAGAATGAACTTTACCCTGTCTCTTTTGCAGAATATCAGTTTTAATAACCAATAATGGCCATTATAACAGTATAACGTACATTAAATTTAAACGATAAAGGTAAGCAATCAGTCAATGTGCAGAATCAGTGTATGTGGTTACATAAATTAATATATTAGCTTATCTTTGCACTCAGCCAAAACAGTTAACTGAGAACAAGTGATTCAAAAGACAGAATAATTGTTAGATAGAGACAACAAGATAAATTCAATATCACGTTTAACAACTATAGTGAGATGAGATCATCCAGCAGATGAACTGTCTGACATGCACTATACTCTCACCTGGGGTTTATGCTCACCCGCTGAACTAGTGGCTGCAGCTCTGGGCAAAGAGTGTGTGGTCACGTGATTTGCGTTTTTATCCGTGTACTAGAATGAACAGAGAACTTTTCAGAATCGCTAAATGAAACGCCGGTGTATTTCCCGCGATTTCTCTGCGCCTCCCTTGCGTTTCTTCTCTCTATACACACAGACGACGCACGCTCACACGGAGTCCAAAATAGGAGTTTGTGATTGGGCCAGCCCAATGTCAATACCGAAAAGAGCCAATGGGCTGCAGAGTATCACATGGGCCGGCCCGGTCTGTCTGTCCGGGAAAAAAAGCATCTACTTTCAGAGAGTCACAGATCACAGCAGCGTCAATCAATAAGGCAGAAAAAACGATAGGCTGCTAAGCCTTTTATGGGCCGATCAAATCATAAGACGATGATCAGCCTGGCCCAAAAAGTACGTCGGCCCACCGGGAAAGTGCCCGGTCTGCCAGATGGCCAGTCCGCCCCTGAATACAGTTGATTAAAATTATTATAAACAACCATAGATTGAAACTACAACATCACGTATGGTACAAACACATTTTGTAAAGCAATCATAGAACACTTTTAAATAATGCACAAGTATTAAACACTTCTGTATGTGGTTTCCTTATCCGGCTACACTTTACAATTGAATTATTTTTTATTAGTAATTAAATCCTATACTTTTAGCATAAAATTTTGATATTTTAATGTAGAAAACATCCATAAACAGTTAAGTTTATCAAAGAAATATAAACATACACTCTCAGATATTAAAGGTACTCGAGCAGTCACTGGGGTGGTACCTTTTCAAAAGGTACAAATTTGTACCTTACAGGTCCATATTAATACCTCAAGGGTACATATAAGTACCTAAAAAGTACAAAAGTGTTCCTTTAAAAATTTGTAGGTACTAATATATACTTTTGAGGTACCAATATGGACCCTTTGAGTACAAACATGTATCTTTTGAAAACGACAGCTTGCTTTCAATATATTTGAAGTGAATTATTTAATTTATATTTTTAAAAAATGTGGTCAGATATTTCTTAACATATAGACATGGTATAGATGCATTTTTTTTTATATATATTTGTTATATATTAATCTTATATTTTTAATTTATAACTATGGGGGAGCTCTGAAATCTTAATCCAGGCCTGGCTGTTGTTGTTCTAGTTGCGTTATGGTGCTATACTTTTCCATTTAATTACTATCTGTGGAACACTGGTTAAGAAATAGAGGTTTTAAAGAAGTAGAGGGATGAAATGTTTTGTGAATCAAGAGAGTCAAGTCAGGGACACAAGTCTAACAGGTACAAATGAGTATTTGCTAGATTGCTTTTTCCTAGAAAAAAGGAGCCTTTTCTTTAACAGGCACATTTCTGAAAGATTTGCTGTTGACCTGATTTATTGAAATGATTGCAGTGGAGCACATGTCTGAATGACTGGCTTTATATAGTCTGTTCCTCTCGTTTGTGCAGTGGTCAAACTATATCCGGGCGACGGTGCGTAAGGAAAAGGGGTTGCCGATCCTGGTGGAGCTCTTGCGTTCAGACTCGGACAAGGTGGTGCGAGCAGTGGCCATCGCTCTGAGGAACCTGTCCATCGACCGCCGCAACAAAGACCTCATAGGCAAGATGCTCGAACATACTCAAATGTGTTTCTTTCTTTCTTTATTTTTTAAGTTGTGTGTATAAGGAAATTAGTAGAACGTTTGGGGAAAAAAAGTGAAATGCTTGCCTGGCTGGGGCTGAAATGTTTGAGATCACATGACTGCCTTAAAGAGAGTTCACACAAAAATGAAAATGTCGTCATCATTTGCTCACCCTTTACTTGTTCCAAAGGTGTTTGGGGTTTTTTTTCTGTTGAGAAACGACAAAGATATTTTGAAGAATGTTAAAATCCGGGAGTCATTGGCTTTTTATATTATTTGTTTCTCCTAATATGGATGTCAATGACTAATGATTTTCAACATTCTTCAAAATATCTTCTTTTGTGTTTTGATCATAAAGGTTTGGAACGATATGAAGGTGAGTAAATAGTGAGTAATTTTTCATATTTGATGAACTGTTCCTTTAAATCTCTATTTATATTTATTATTTACTTATTTCGAAGACTTTTGTTCTCACCAAGGTTACATTTATTAAGTCAAACTCTAGTAAAAGCAGTAAATTTTTATGTAATTTATGCTGCTCGTTATTTTTGTGGAAACCTTAATGCATTTTATTTACATCACTTTTGACTTTTTCACTTTTTTAAAAGTTGAAAAAAAAACCTGTATATCATTCTTCCATGCTGTTTGGTTATAGCGGTGATGTGTACTCTGCTATTTTAAAATTTGGAAAAATATGAAAAAATATATTGTTATTTTATATATATATATATATATATATATATATATATATATATATATTAAATATATTGTTTATTTGTGTTATTTCAAGCTGTAAACAGATTTTTATTATCTCTCTTCCTGAGGCCAATCTCAGATTCTGTTGTATTCGCATCCTCAGGCAGTTACGCTATGAGGGACTTGGTCAGCAACCTGCCCAGCGGCCAGCAACGGCCAGCCAAAAACCTGGAGGAAGATACAGTAGTGGCCATCCTCAACACCATCCATGAAATCATCACAGACAGCTCTGAAAATGCCCGCTCTCTCATTACTGCTCAAGCCATTGACAAACTTGTGGCCATCAACAGGACTAGGTGAATTACTGTGGACTCATTTCTCAATTCTGCTCATTAAAAATATTTATATTTATTACATTCTAAGGAATCATGATTAAATAAAAAACATTTAAATGATTTGATATTAGTTTTTTTATAAAATAGTAAATGTGACCACAAAATCTGTCGTAATGTTATACATCATCTGAAAGCTGAATAAATCATCTTTTCATTGATGTATGCTTTGCTAAGACAGAACAACATTTGACCTAAATGCAAGATATGAAAATCTGGAAATCAAAATATTAATATTAGGAAAATTACTTGATATACAGTTAAAGTCAGAATTATTAGCCCCCTGAGTTATTAGCCCTCCTGTTTATTTTTTCCCCAATTTCTGTTAAAAGAAGATTTGTTTCAACACATTTCTGAATATAATAATTTTAATAACTCATTTCTAGTACCTTACTACTTTTATCTTTGACATTTAAAGGCTGAACTAGGTTAACTAGGCAGGTTAGGGTAATTAGGCAAGTTATTGTATAACGATGGTTTGTTCTGTAAAAATAAATAGCTTAAAGGGGCAAATCATTTTGACCTTAAAATGGTTTTTAAAAAAAATTTAAAACTGCTTTTATTCTAGCCAAAATAAAACAAATAAGACTTTCTCCAGAAGAAAAAATATCATCAGACATACTGTGAAAACTTTCTTGCTCTGGTAAACATCATTTGGGAAATATTTTAAAAAGGAAAAAAAAAATTAAGCGGGGCTTATAATTCTGACTTCAACTGTATTTGCTGTAGAAATGTAAAAAATGTCTTTATGTACATGATATTTACTTTTATTCTAATGATTTTTGCAAAAAAAAAAAAAGAATAATCAATGCGTTTGACCCATAAAATGGCTCAAAAAATAAATTAGTTTAAAAAAGACTCAAAAAAATAAAAAGACAATAATAAATTATTTAAAAAATGTATGCAACATACAAAAATAGCTTATGAATATAAATTTTGCATTTCTAATATTACACTACCTTACAAAAGTCTTGTCGTCGATCCCAGTTATAAGAGCAACAAATAATAACTGTGACTTCTAGTTGATCATGTGAAAAAGTGTCAGAAGGTAGATTTTTCAGATGAATCATTAGTTGAACTGCATCCCAATCATCACAAATACTACAAAAGACCTATTGGAACATGCATGAACCTAAGATTCTCACAGAACTCAGTGAAGTTGAAAAACATGATTTGGGGTTACATTCAGTACGGTAGTGTCCGAGAGATCTGCTGAGTGCCCATTACATTACAAACCACAGGAGAGGGCAAATTCTTCAGCAGGACAGCGCTCCTTCTCATACTTCAGCCTTCACATCAAAGTTCCTGAAAGCCAAGAAGGTCAAGTTGCTCCAGGGTTGGCCAGCCCGGTCACCAGTCATGAACATTATTGAGCTTGTCGGGTAAGATGAAGGAGGCATTGAAGATGAATCCAAAAAATCTTGATCACCTCAGGGAGTCCTGTAAGAACGCTTTTTTTGCCATTCCAGATGACTTTATTAATAAGTTATTTTAGTCATTGCAGAGATGTATGGATGCAGTCCTCCAAGCTCATACACAATATTAATTATTTGTCCACTGCACCATGACTTACATTAAGTGACAAGAAAAAAAAAGTCATACCCGACTGTCCTAATTGAATAAATAAAAATCAAGGCATGATCATGTTTCATTTTGATAAAATAAGCATAATCTAGAGGCCTTTGCCTTTCATATAAGCCACTTCTGATACCAAATGATCAACTAGAAGGCAAGTTATTATTTGTTGTTCCTAAAACTTGGATAGGCTACAAGACTCTTGTCAGATAGGGTATATTATTAGCAAGAATTTCTACTCATACCGAGAGTAAGTCATTCTATTGCAAACAAGATGACTCCAACTCTGAAGTGTGTAACCATGTCAAGCCTGTGCTCTACCTCCACTTCAACCAATTATAACTTCTTAAAGCTCTCTTAGTGCGCTGTGTACACCAACAACAGGTTTTTGATCTGTGCAAAAATCTTACGATTAGTCCGAGTCCTCCTCGGCTTTCAGAGAAAAACACCAACAAGAGTTGCGGCGCTTTGAAGTGTCTTATTTTTATCACCACACATGTCATCTTTAATATATGCGTGTGCAAAACTGAATATTAAATGCTGTAGTGCTGCAGATATCAAAAGCAGGAGAGGAGACCTCAGGAGAGTAAGCCATATGTTAAACAAACCTCCTCCATCCTCTCCACACGTGACCTCATTTAAAACTTCACATCATTTCTTGCCGCTTCTGCCCGAGCCCGATTTTACCCCCAAAACTAAATATTGATTGTGAGAGATTAACTTTTTAAAGAGTACACGCGCGACTGGAGAGCGTTTCTCTATCTCTTTCTGACTCTGGAGATGCGGCTTTGAAGTCTCAGGCTCCTGGTAATTAAGTGAGGATCACAGGAAAAGCTAACGAAGTGAAAAGAGAGGAATCTGTGGCCACAGGGGTTGGAGATTGGAGCCGTGGTGACTGGATGACTTTGAATGTGAGAGTTATTCCAGCGGGCTCTGGATCCCTTCTAACTCTGTGTGTGTGTGTGTTTATGCATTGTAGCCAGTCAGCGAGGGAGACCAAAGCTGCTTCCCATGTTCTGCAGACGGTTTGGAGCTATAAGGAATTGAGGAACGCCCTAACCAAGGATGGCTGGAATAAAACACACTTCCAGGTACACTGGAAAAATAAAAAAATCCTGGTTGCCTTAAATTTTTAAGATGAATTAAATTAACCTTATGAGTCCATTGAACATATATTATGTTGAACTGACTTAAAACTGACTTAAAACTTAAGTTAGAAGATGATTAACATAGTTTAATAAGTTACAATGACCTAAAAACATATGTTGTCAGGGCTAATTGATGATATAATGTTTTACAGTGTAGAATCATAGAACAAAAATCAGGAAAAACTCAGAAGTCTGGTGCTCCACTTTTATTACACATTTCCAACATGCATTCTCCATATTCCACAAATATGCCAGTAGCTATAAATTCATAATTCAGCATAGATATACAACAAATGCTGTGATTTCTCACTTGTTTAAATATAAAATGGTTAAAGGGACACTGTAGTTCACCCAAAAATGAACATTTACACACTATTTACTCCATCTCAAGTGATTATAAAGTTTCTTTCTTCTGTTGAGCACAAAAAGATACTTTGAAAAATGCTGAAAACCTGTAACCATTGACTTTCATTGTAGGAAAAGCTAATTCTATGGAAGTTGATGGTTACAGGATTTCAGCTTTCTTCAAAATATCTTCTTTTGTGTTCAGCAGAAGAAAGAAAATCAAACCGGTTTGGAACAAGTGAAGGGTGAGTAAAGAGTTTTCATTTTTGGGTGAACAATCCCTTTAAGTATTAAAGTGCAAATTTATGAAGGGTATGGGTAAGATTTAGCTCAAAAAAATATGAGCAGTATTTTTCCGCAAACTTTTTCAGTTTAAGTGTCTTATATGTTTTCATGTTACATGTTTGTTTGTTTTTGCTAATATTTTGAGAAAAGAAATGATTGTGCCTAATTTGCAGGAAAATAATTTTATAATGAAAATAAAAAGATTTCAGTTTATTTATAGTACAGTCAATAAGTAAAATTATATCGAGGATCTCACGACCTCAGGGCTCTCTCCTGGGACAGCATGCCAAACATGCTTTATAATCAATCATCAGCTAAGGGCGAACTCTTGAAATGGTTTGTAAATAATGCGATCCTTAATTTAGAAACGAAAAAAATTATAAATAACAAAGAATGAAAAACAATCATTAAGTGCATTACATGTGATTATAAGTCAAGAATACAGCATTTGTTGCTGTATTTATAAACTGCTTCCTAACATCTGTTAATGTAGAGTTAATACTTAACAGATTATGAATTACCTATTTGCTAATGCTTAATAAATGATTCATAGTATGTAGTTTTTTATAAAGTGTTACCGATGTTTGTAATCACACTCAAATGATCAGTTTTGTTTATTTATTTATTTATTTATTTATTTATGTCCTAACTTAAATAATAGAAAATTGCAATCTAATAGGCTTCATCATGCAGTGAATGCAAAATAAGTGATGGACTTAGTGTCAGATAATGGTTAACCATTAAATTAGAATATCACTGTCAATGATAAATATGATACTACACTCCCCTATATACCTACAAGATTTGTCTTATAATATGTCTTACATATTTATATGTTATGTCATACAAGGTATGATACATATTCCATAAAAAGTAGGACCCAGTCTCTCAGAATCCAAATATTTGTTTTCTTTTCATTTTTTTGTTGAATGTTTGTCACTCTGCCTTGTTTCTGAGCCATTCTTCTGTCATTTCTCTTTAGCCGATAGCAGCTGGAACTCCCAAAGGATCCAAGAGCTGCAAACCTGGCTATGATGACACCACACTTCCCTTGATGGAGAAGAGCCAAGGTTAGCGTAAGACCCCAAACAGAGACTTAACACACTAGGCCCTGATAGCTGCAAATCCGGGTGCTCAGGGGAGTGCTGGAGGTTCAGGTGCACATGAGCGAACATGTCTTCTGAGCACCAATACTTTCTGTGTTTTACCACATAGCAGAATGCTTGATCTTTCACCCCCGCCGCTCAGCTGGTGTGTGCAGCTGCCGCATCTCTTGTGCTTTAATCGGTCATTTGAGCGCTTCATATGATACAGAATGATTTATGAGGATCAGACAGCAGATTAATGGGCCTCGGCATAGGAGCTCATTATTCATTCACTCTGAAGTAAAATGATGGTAAATTACTGCAGTGCTGCAATAAAGAGTATCATCCGTCCACCCGAGCACATCTCATTGAGAGAGGAGTTAGCATGACAGCTTTGGCATTTTTCTGATTTTATTACCGCTGTTAGCATGGATGCGCATGACATTGATACATTAGATCATATCCATTAGTCCCACACCATTCCCTGCTTGCCTTAATGTGGAGAATATAAAAACAAAACAGTGACCGCCCACCTATTCAACAGCTTTTGTTCCGAAGTAACGCTCTCGTTCATTTTTTTCCATAGCTGAAAAAAAAAATCAGGCATTAAAACTGTTTCAGCTCTGAAATGAATTCCTCATCCATGAACCATTGCAAGTGATCAACAACAGCAATAAATATGAAACTGTTGATTTAAGATAATGCAGGACTTGACATTAAGCCTTGTCATTTTTTGTTCTTCATGCAAGTACATCAGTCATCTCTTTAGTAAAACCACAGTAAAAAAAATATTTGTTTTGTAAAAAAGGTTTCTTGTACAGAGATCTTTGTATTAATGTTGTATATCAGCTCTTACATAAATGAGCAATATCACACGAGTAGCAGTGCGATATGGCTGTATATCAGCACTGGTGGGAGGTGTGTGTTGGCTCGAGGCCACAGGCCAAGTGCCTTAGTGTCCTACCAGTGATGATATACACTCACATGACACTGCTACTCATGTGATATTGCATTTATACAACAGTTCAACGACATAATCGTGTATAAAAAAAAGAAAATTAAACATGGAGAATCTCAAAATCCTTTTGTATGAGGAACTACTTCAGCCATTGATTCACATCTGCAGCTGACGTCAGAACAGCAGAAACCATTGCTACCTCTCAAACGTCACTAGAGCTAGTGTTTGAACGATTCTCTAGCATAATGTCTAAAGTGGTGACAAAACAGGTGATTTTGCTGACATTTTAAGATTATAATGCTGAACAGCATGAAATGCCATCAGTCTACAGAGATATTTCCCAGTATTTCTCTGTTGCAATTGGGATATCACAATAATTAACCCGCGAAAAAGCTAAAGCATGGCAAATACTACCAGATTTCTGTAATTATTTGTAATATTACTGCAATATTTGTCAAACTGTAGTGAGTTTATTGATCTGCTGTCACTATGTATGTGGGCGGAGTAATACAAAAGGGTAGGGAAGGCTGTAGGAGTAAGAACCAAACTGAACTGTTGTATAAATCAGCATATATGTGATATTTTCCCCTTAAATTAATTTTCTATTTATTTATCACTCTAAATATTTGTCCCCAGATCCTCAAAAACTCACCTCACTTTTGATTCTGATGTTTAAAGATTCCATTATAGGTGTTTTCAATTTAAAGAATAAAAGAAGTTGTTTATATAAATATTTAGAGCTGACGGCTTTCTGAATTTCTTCAACTTCCACATAGTTCTTACCAGATGCATAAAAACATGTTTCATCAGCAAACGTTTAAAGAGTCATAAACTCTCAAAAAATCTATACATTACATTGACAACAAATATGTTATCAATATAAATTCATTAAACATTTTTCTTTTCTTTTCTTTTCTATTTCCATAGTTTCGTTGTGTTTGCTGGTGGGCACATTTGATTTGATTTCTTACATATAGGTAGCCTGTGCAAGCCACTACCTTGTTACTGACTGTCAAAATATTATAGTTAATATAGTGACTTATTGTTGTTTATATGCTTTATGAAAGTGGATGGTCACTGTTCAGTTACATTGCTGCTGTTCTCACTTTGTGTCTCCTCTAATTGTCACTTCAGCTGATTTATCAGTATTAAAGATTCACAGCAGTGTTCATCAACAAAAATAAGTATGAAAAATATGCTATTGTGCTAGAAACGTAACTGTAACTATAAAATGTGCATGCTCTGATCCGCTCATCTAATGTATGAACAGTGCAATAGAGCAGTCCAGCGGATTATAACAAAAATTATTTTTTTTTTTTTTGGTTTTTAGTATTTACATAGTTTTTTTTGTCAATGATTTTTCATGCAGATGTAGTTACTGTTAGTAGCTATCATGATAATTATATCGTTAAGTAATATAATTGGCATGACTTTCATAATTTATTTTTTTCTCTGCTAATAAATGATAAAACACTGACAGCCAGTCGCGTAACATTGAAATAGAAAGAATTTGAGTAATTTAAAACTACAGAAGGCATAGTTGAGAAGCTCAATGCTTAATGTTTAGCTTAATGCTTAAACTTTTAAAAACTTTAGTTGTACCATGGGAGGGAATGATGATCATTCTGAAAATTTAAAAATGTAATTAAAAAAATAAGTACTAAGGTAGCCAGTATAGTTTCGACATTTTTGTGTTGCCTCTGAAAATGCTGGGGGAAAATAGTTTGTGTTGTTTTCATTCCCCTATTCTGACTGCGATCTCTAAATTCACTGTTTGATTAGATGAGCTGAATTCACTGGTCAGATGCACTGGAAATCTAGCACACCGAGGACACCTGCTGGTTCCAACGGGGGTAATGCAGAAAGAAAAGCATAATCTAAAAATAAATAAACAGATCGTTATTGTTTGCTGGTGTGGACACAAAGAGTTACCTTTATATTTATAGTTATCATTCCCAGTGTGAAGGGTTCTTTGGTGTTGGAAAACAGTTGTCCTCGAACATTTTTCACTCTTATTTTTGTTGACGCAATTAGCAGCGTTTCATATGGAGTTGTGCTGATAAACCAACCGCTCAAGGGTGTAGAATTACCATTGACGAAGGGGACGTATCCCTACCAATATCCACTGATTATTAAAATGTCCCCCACCAATAATTTAATCGCCTCCAAGACAAAATAATGCTTTGTGGAAATTTTCCAGTCAGGCTTACTGTGCAAGACTCAGGTGAGACATGGACATAAGCAGCTACATTTCAAAGGAAATTGTCAATCACTTGAAGTCAAGTTCGCTACAAGTCCACCATAATAGTAACCAATTAATTAAAAAAACTGTTTAGATTTTGGCCTCCACGACGATTATGAAAAACAACAATTTAGATTGCTAACAATTGCTTGAATTAATGTTGTTTTCATTACTCATTGTATTTGATTTATTTATTAAAATTTTTTAAGTGCGAAATAGGAGAGCGTGAGGCACAAAATAACGCAGGGTAAAATGTAACACAGAGTTTTAAAGTATTTGCTTAGGGTTAACCATGGCATGCTTAAGAGGTTTTCACCACAGTGTCGGCAGACATCTTCCTGCCAATTTTTGTAAAAGTTCTGCGAAATTGGATGAGAAACACAGAAGAAATCATTTTTGCAGCATAAAAGTATTTTTATTATACTCTGTATTTTTTTTATTTAAAAAATCTGTGAAAGTATGTACGTAAAATCTTATATTGTTGTGATTACCGTCTTCTAGGCTAAAAGATGGAACCATTTTGAAAGATGTAAAAAACACACAGTGATGGCTAGCCAGTTTTGGGAAAAACACGACACAGCGGGGTTAGTTGTTACAGGATGTTACAAATAAGCCACACACTGTTGGACACCAATTAAACTAACAAAATAATTTTTGAATTTTGAGTGTAATGTTGAGAACTTTTTATATAAAAATGTTTTTAATAGAAAAAAATATATATTTTATTGCTAATAAAGCAAACAATAATATAAATATTGTATAATAATAATATAATAATATAATAATAATATTGTATAATAATAGATAATAATGCAAATAAATCCAAATGTGTTTATCCACATGCTGTGCTATGTAAAATAAAATAAAAGTAACTGAATTTAAATTAATTGTGTGAAATCTGACTTTATAAGCATGTGTTACAACTAACCCTCTGACTGTTACAACTTGCCCCGCAGGTGGGGTAAATAGCAACATTTTTACCCCTGGCACTTTTGGCAGTTCTGCACAGAAACCATAGATCCGGCGGTCATACTTTCAGTGCGCATTTGTACACTGAAAAAAATTATTCAAAGATGATTCCTTGGATTTACTCAATTTTTTTACGTTAAGTGGTTGTAAACAATTTATTTAAGCTGAATTTAAACAAACAAATTAAGTTGAACATTGTTAAATTTAATTTGTTTGTTTAAATTCAACACAAATAAATAGTTTGCAACAGTTTTGCATGCAATACTTTTTTCAGGAGAGGCTTGTGTGTTGCTGGTTAAAAAAAATGGTGTGTCTAACCCCATTACTTTGTTCATTATTTGGTCAAAACCAAAAAGTGTTACTTTGTGCCCTGCTCTCCCCTAGAACGCGCTGTTCGATTTGCACACTCAAAGAAGCAAAAGAACATGGACATGTAAAGTCATCTTTTACCTTAAAGTGCATAAATGGCAATATTATAAGTGTATATTAAGTGATTATGCTCAAATTAGCCCTCAGTAAACGGACGTCTTTATTAAACCACCTTTTTATCAGACATTCCTTTAATTTTAAATGTAAAGTTACATTTAAATTTTACAATTGGGGGGGTTGGTGTCAGATTAGGTCCCCACCAATATCAAAAACAAATCTACACCCTTGTAACCGGTAAATCAGATTACATAAAAAATTAAAGAAAAGAATCTGGATCATGCAAAAGAAGAAAATATAATTTAATACTATTATGTATGATGATAATTTCTATTTAATAATAACAATAAAATTTAATATGGAAAAATGAACATACAGTAAGTCTTAGTCCCATGAAAAATGCAGCCTGTAAAATGCTTTGCAGGCCACCGAGGGTGTAGCGGTGGGGATATGATACCAATGGACGAACTCGGTCCAGGTAAGACAACGTCGGCATGCCCTCAAAGAACAAAAACTAATGTGGTTTTGTGAGAACGCAAAACCATAATCCGTCTAATTCGCCACTTCTAAAATTTCCCACAATCAGTGTTGCATTTAGTAATTCAGATCTAACTGCGTCTCCTTTTTCCCCTAAAGAGTTGCATTCATCCCCAACGCTGTCTGCGAAACCCCTCTTTTAATAAGATGTTTGTAGTGTTGTTGTGTTATGGGCCAGTGGAAATTTAAACAGAAGCACCACTGCTTTTTCACCACCTCTTCATTACAGCATCGTCTCTCTCTGATCTTCTCCACTGAAGCAGCGTCCTCGCCAAGCCTGACTGACAATAATTGGACAGAGGCTGAAGACAGGGCGCTGCTTGAGTGGGTAGAAGGAAGTGATGAAAAGTGCCGCCTGTGGGAGAGCGCTAACACACACCGCCTGCATGCACACGAACACACAGTAATCGCACACATCAGGCGAGCGCGAGAACATCTGTGAACGCAGCACGTACGGGACGCTCTCAGCTGAAGGTTGAGGGATCTGTCGCTGCTGTTTGAAGAGTCGTGCTGAGGGTGCCGACACACAGCGATCACGAATAACAGAGCCTCACTGCTTTCTTTCCCTCTCATTAGATGGCTATTCCACGATTGACCAGCGAGACAAAGACTCCAAGTACAAAAGCAGTGACATCTCGTCGGATCTGCAGGAGCGGGAGCCGTTAAAGGTCAGAGCTGAAGTGTCAGGAGTGAGACACGTTTGTACATCTGTTTAATAGGAGAAGGCACTCAGCGTGACTGCTGTCTGTGCTGCTGTAATAACCCCTCTGTCTCATTAGCTGCTCCAGGCTCCAACACTGCAACTTTTCAGACGGGGAAAAGACAGGTTAACAGGAAATTTGTGATGGAGACAAAATCAAAGTCTTACTAGAACACCGTGGAACCATAGCAATGATAAATATGTTGTTTTTTTTTTGTAACATAAGTCTTCTGTAATCAAATCTTAAATCTCCCAGTCTACTTGAAGGTGCATCATAAGAGATTTGTGTTGACAACAGGAGCCAAATTGATTTTTATTCAGTACAACTGCACTATGGCGCGTAGGAACTATTTCTCCTCTTTTACTACAGTGACTGCTCATATGAACTTATGAAAAACAAGCCATGAACATAGTAACACTGTTACATCAGTTTGTTGGCAGTTACAAGCAGCAGACATAATATAATATAATATAATATAATATAATATAATATAATATAATATAATATAATATAATATAATATAATATAATATAATATAATATAATATAATATAATATAATTGACAAATACATTGTATGGGTTAAAATCATACATTTTTATTTTAGGCTAAAAATCATTGGAATATTAAAGGAACACTCCACGCTTTTTGAAAAAGGCTGTAATTTTACAAGTGGTGGTTCATTCCACTGTGGCAACCCCTGATAAATAAGAGACCACGCTGAAGGAAAATTAATGAATGAATAATATTACAAGTCTCAACCATTTTTGAATCCATTCAGCCGATTACTTTTGGCGGGGTAACTTTTAACTTAGCATGATGAATTGAATCGAATTTGACCATTAGTATTTTGTTCAAATTAAGAGTTTTAATTTAAGGTGCCCTCTGAAAAGAGCCAGTTCTCAAGTGATATCACTCCGCCTGGTGCAGCCATGGTACAGCAGCAGAGTTTCTTGACTATTGCACTAGAATGAGAGTAGTTCTTAGTAATATTCCCCTAAAAAAATGTGTTTTATTGCACAGTCAATACAGAAAACTCAAGCTGAAATAGGGGAAATTATCAAAACTTTTTTTAAACAAATTTTTAACAAAGTTTTATTCATTATACTAAGCTAAGCTAAAAGTGACACTGCCAAAACAAGAAATCAGGTCAACCATTTAACTGGAGGCTTGTAAAATGAGACTTTTAAAAAGAACAATTAAAAAGGTGGAGTTTTCCCTTAAGTAAAGATTATGCTCCATGAATAATTTTGGTAAATAAATCAAAACACATTTGTTTTTTTTTTTGTGATGTGCATTGCTAAAAGCTTCATTTGCACAATTTTAAAGGCAAATTTCTTAGTACTTAGATTTTGTTTTCACCCTCAGATTCCAGATTTCAAATAGTTTTATTTCGGTCAAATATAATCCCATCTTAACAAAGTTTACATAAATGGAAAGCTTATTAATTATGTGTGTTATGCTAAGCATGTTATGTGTGATATGGTTTTGTGGTCCAGGGTCACATATCCGTGTATTTAGGAAGATAAATTTGGCTTCTCCTCATTCAGTCTGCTGTTAGCCCCATTTTGCACTTAAGTTGATAATTAAAAGTCAGCTTTGTATTTAAAGTCATTAATGAAAACATAATAATAATGCTTTTAATCACCATTATGTCAGAGTCAGTCCCAGAAACGGTTTACTGGTGTGTTTGTTTTGGTGCTTTGCTTTCAAATATGAACATTCTTTAACAAAATTCACCTTTAGTAAACTGCCTGGGCCCTGGCGTCTCCAGAAGAGGTCGACTTGCACATTAAACCTCTCTGCAGCAGCAGATTGAGTTTTCTTACTCCCTCTTGACTTTATATGAAGTCATCTCACATTAGTAGTGTTATCACAGCCCAGCGGGAGGCTGATTCACTTTACTGCGAGTCTGCATTCGACAGGATCTGCAGTGTGTTGAGTCTGATCATAGACACTGTATTATTGACTGCTACATTCCCACACCATCTGTAGTCCGTCTCAGCATTACGACAGGCCTTTGTACCCCTCAGCAGCTGCCTGCACTATTTCTTTGTTAGGTTTTCCAAAAGATTTAATAGAAGTGATGACGAATTCAGATTTCTACTGCTGCGACTGTCAAAACAAACATATAATTGTTATTTTACTATTAATACAATGAAGGTGCTCCCTCTAGAGGTCCTTATTGGCACAGCATGCATGTGTTGGCTTAAAGGTATAGGTCACCAAAAAATAAAGCAATTAAATATTCACCATTTACTCACCTTCAAGTGGTTCCAAGTAGGGCTGCACAATGTATTGTTTCAGCATCGATATCGTAATGTGTGCATTTGTAATAGACCCTTTTCATATTTTCGGGTTTTTCAGCAGCAGAAGTCTTTATGGTTGAGTAAACTTAGAGCAGTGAATGGGCGAGTACAACAAATAATATTTTTAAAAATCCAATTTGCTGAAATAGTAAAAGAAAATGCCATGATGGTGTTATCAAGACTTTTAGAAAAAGGAAAAAAATAGTGTAAGACTGATGACGGCAGCCAGAGGAGAGAATAACATCAAATTTACTCTCAGCCATATAAACGCTGCATTAGAAACATCTCGCTTAAGCGGTTATTCGTTTTTTTTTTAGTAATTTTACGCAAAGATGATATAATACATACATAAATGCATATAAATATTTAGACGTGTTTTTTTAAATTATAGGATTAAAATGAGATAAGGATGACCATTAAACACGTCTTCTGAAAAGGGTCCATAGTCACATTACAGGATCTGTAAGGAGTCTGGATTATGATTGACAGTTCAGAACACATCATTTGTGGAGTCATAGCAAAGTTTAGTCATAATAGCTTTAACAATGATTCATTGTATTTATTTATTGATACATTGAAGACTGTAGTGTTCTTTTACATTTGATTATTCAATCATTTACCTGAAAACGATGACTGTAAAGCACTTTTTTATTTAATTTGAATCTTTTTTTAATTCTATTTATCTTTGCTTAGGGATTGTTTATTATATTTTATGCAGATGCACTTACTTACAAAATCATCCTCTAAAATAATCAATTCTTTCCAAATGAGGATATTCGATTAATATAGTTTAAACTTTTAGTAGAAACTTTTAAATTCATATTTTAATAGGAAGCTATACAATATTATATTTGTCCATATACATTATCAGTACTGAAGCCAAATCTGGAGCTTATCTTACAAAATAACTTACTATAACGGACCAAAAACTAGTACAGCCAAATTTATGGTATAGAAAAATACTAAATACAAATTTAAAAAGGAGGAAAAATCAAGAGAAACAAATAAATTGAAAAAGATTGTTGAAATTTTGTAGGTTGTAATTTTTTTTGCTTTCATTTATTTGTATTGTCTTTCAATTTCTAAATATGTTTGGTGACTAAAATATTATTTTAATAAATATATCTGTTTAAAAAATCAGTTTTGTTTAAATCAGTGATGCTCAAACATTTTTCTTATAAAGAGCCAAAAATTTAACTTGATTGAGGGCTGTGGGCCAAAGTTAAAGAATACCAAACCACATTACATTAAATTTGCCATGGGTAATTCCTGCTTTATTTGAGTATGATTTAAAAATAACTAAAAAACGTTGCTTAAAAACATATTAAATGCAGTATAGTTTTTTACGTTTTATAATGAACTTATTATAGTAAAAACATAAACAATCCCATTTATAACACAATGGAATACACTAGTCAAGCTGCTCTTGCGTTTGCCTTGATTTGCTAGCTGATGTCTTGTCCATCTGTCAAGTGACAGTATTTACATTTCAAAAATCTGATTCATTTACCATATTTAAATGAAATAGTTAATTCTAGTTGGCTTTTTTGTAGCTCCTCAAATAAACCATGAAACAAAAGTTTACATTAAATTTGAAATTCGCCCCCAACCAACTCCCCATCATTTTCCCACTCTTTTCAGATGGGATGGTGGGCCAAACCAAAGGTTACCATGGGCCCACTTTGACCCGCAGGCCCTACTTTGGGCACCTCTGGTTTAAATGCACCAAAAAACATTGCCTATGTTCACTGAGAAATAGATAAAAATATTCATTTTCAAAATGGAGTTTACTTAATTATGCTGAGCACTGTATGTTTTTTTAAATTATTAATAAGTTGTATTTATATCACAATACTCTATATATTGCAGAAAATACAAAAATCACAATGTCAGTTTTTTCCAATATTGTGCAGTCATTTTTTCCCCACAAGAAACACAAAAGAAGATATTTAGAAGAATGTTGACATCCATAGCATAGGAATAACAACTACTATGGAAATCAATGGTTACTGGTTTCCAAAACCTTTCAAAATAGAAGAAAAAAACTCAATCAGAACTACTAAAGCGTGAGTAAATGGTGACAGAATGTTTATTTTTGGGTGAACAATCCCTTTAAGTATAAACCTGACTAAAGTTTTGTTGTTTTTGAAATGTTTCTGCATGTGTTCTGTTCACTTAAATGAACTTTCTCTTCTATTCTAACTGTTTCTTTTCCCCCTTGAGCTTCTCTGTTGCGAGGACTAACTCTGGCTTTCTCTGTGTGTTTGAACTCTTGGTTTTGCTGATTTGAACCCCTCTGCAGAATGACACAAATAGGAAACACTATATCAGGAGCAACAGGCCGACTGTCAGTCTGGTGGATGCTTGTGATGTTAAACCTCAGCCTGTTGACTCCTGGGTCTAAATGCATGCATGGTAGGTCTTAATGAGTTGGACGTTTTTACAGTATTGCTTTTGTCTCCTCCTCATCTTCTTTATGAAATAACACCACCCTTCATTATCATTTGCTCTGCTTAACCCAGAGGAGTGCATTGGCTAGACGTTTTTTTTAACATTTGGCAGGTTTGGTTTGACTAAAGTAAACTATGGTGTAATTTCCTTGTGATTCATTTGAATAAGCGTTTCCCAAACAATGGCATAACTCACAGCTGAACTATCACAGTACGATGCATCGTTTGGGAAATGAACGATGTAGTAACAAATGTTTCCCAAAACTGTAGCTGCTTTGTCGCAGATCCATCATTTGAATCACGTTAGTTAGAACATAAAACACTCAAAATGACGATCTAAACAGGGTGGAGTAACAACTTCTTCAGAGAAAAAACCCTTCATTTTTTGTGCAA